>NC_069136.1:53531657-53591657 GCF_026914265.1 Mya arenaria | reverse complement strand
AGTCACTAAACTCTTGAGCTAGTTCTTTGGGCGATATGTGAGATGGTAGCACAACTTCCTTTTTGTTTCCAAGAAGATGGTTTGCGACTTGGAATAGGTTCTTTTGATCACGTGATTGAAGTTCATTTATATAATATGTCTCTCGAGCCTGTTTCAATAACTTGTTAACTATTTCACATTGATTTCTGTAGATTTCATGGTCGATTGTTAGTTTTGACTCTCGCCATTTTCTTTCAAGCTTATGTTTGGTATGTTTTTCCTCATGTAACTGATCCGTGTACCATGCACAGGTTGGTCTTAACACTATATTTCTTGTTCGCAAAGGAGCATGTTTGTCAATAAGTGACTTCAGTACAGAGTTATATTTGTCCACAGCTTCATCTACGTTTAGTGAGCTTATGTCTGAGGTACACAATTCAGAAGATTTTATGTCGTTTTTGAAGGACTCAATGTCGATTTTCCGGTATTTTCTGTATGAGACTGTTTTACGAATAGGTGCAGGTTTGGATGTTTTGATGGTCATTAACACTGCAAAATGATCACGTGAATTTTTTTCTTTTGAAGTAGTGAAACCGGGATCACTTACATTTAGATCTGATATAAAATGTTCATTGTTTCTTGTGATTACAACATCTAATGTATGTCACCTACATGAGTTGGTTCATGAACATGCTGAATAAAACCAAATGTGTCTAGAATACTGAGAAATTTAACGGAATCTCGATCACTTGGGTCATCAAGATGAAAATTCAGATCACCAAGAATTGTTATGTGTTTGTTAATTGTCACATATCTGGATAGGAAAGCAGACCATTCCTCATTAAGAAACGAGGCTGTGCTAAGACCGTTGTCTTTTGATGGTGGTGGACGATATACTACTAACAAGCGTGTTGAAAAGTCACGAACACTGATGCCACAGTCCATGTATTCGAATTGTTTGAATTCGTTTGCGTTACTAGATGATAGTACTTTAATTTGAATTGCAGACTTATAAACAATTGCAACACCTCCACCCTTCTTTCCCATCCGAGGCACGTGTTTTATATTATATCCATCTGGCAATAGTTCGTTAACACAGACTTTATCTACTTTTGTTCCGAGCCACGTTTCTGTAATTGCTACAAGATCAAAGTCATTAGACAGTATGTAGTCACAGATTGCGAGGGTCTTGTTTTTGACCGATCGACAGTTAATTGAACATACCGTAAGTTTTTTCTGTCCTTGAACTACGGATAGTGAATTTAGTTTTATTCGTGTTAAAGTTCTATCAGAGTTATGTGTTTCTGAACTCACTGTTTTAGGTTCGACCCCTTGATTTTGTCTTTTCAATTTAATAGTTTCTATTACGTGTGGCAATGCTTTCAAATTATTTAAGTTTATCCCTTGATTGGTATCCCATGGTCTAGTGTATTGCTTTTTTCCACCCCTAGAAGATCTATATTGAAAAAGCTTGTAATCCTTTAAAGTTTGAATGGTCTTATTGTCCAGTCCATTATGCCCCCTAGGTATAGTTGCTAGTTTCAGTAATTGTTCTCTATTGTATCGAATAAAGCACATTGTTATATCATTGATATATATTCAACTTTTAATCCTGAGAATGTGTTAACTCCTTGCATGTATATTTATAATATATTTGTCTTCTCACTATATATCCAGTTGTTTCAGAATAAAATCCAGCAAAGAATAGATAAATCCAATTTAAAACCACACAGAGTTTATTCCAATATATTAATAAAACACTATGCCAAAAATCAGTATTCTAGAGTTAGTAGTTAAAGCGCAATAATTTAAATTTGAAGAGCACAAATTTTTTCAGCCTGACACTTTGGCGCACATAACGGTTCATAGTAGTTCTGGTAGTCTAGTAAAATATTTCCTCAAATAACGCCAATGATTGGTTGGCTTGACAAAGAGTTTATGTTTTTGTATGGACCACAAGCCATGACTACCGGGTGACAACGTCTTACGTTATTGTTTGTTCGTCTTTCTGGTGCTTCTTTTTAATTCAATACTCATAACATTCTTCTATATTTGTGTTAAAAGTACAATTTGTTCTTTTCATTTAATAGTCCTTCTACTTTTTACTATAAACTGGAACACAAATATAAGCGTGTTTAATTTCCAGTGAGTTGAGATAGTCAAAATTTAAAACTACGTATAAAAGGGGACACCTATACCAACAACCATTATGTGTGTGTTTGTGCGTTTAAACAAGAAGACAAATGTAATTTTACAGGTCAAATAAATGTAGAACATATACATATTCTTGGATCCTGATTGCGTTACATTTGATGATAACCTTTTTTAAAATATGCGTGAAATAATTGACACTGCAAAAATGCATTTTTTTTTATATCAATTTAGAACTCAATGTTAAGCCAGAATAAAGAAAGGTGATTGCTTTATTTTGCGTTATATTAGATATGATGATCATTTCCTAATCATAGATCTGATGATTGCAAAAGACACTTTAATAGAAACAATTCAACTGATTTATATGTTAGTTTTATTATTGAACATTGACAAGTATTTTAAGATATATCGTGCAGATGGCTGACTGGTTCGTTCAGGACATACGGAAAGTACCAATTTCGATAGTTATATCGGATCATTCCTTCTATCTTTCTATAAGGCAAATAGTTCCGAATATTAACCGCAGACCCTGACAAATTGACGCAGTGGAATTGACCGTTTTCTTAGGGAAAATATCTATAACTACAGTTTGGTGCAAGACAAAGAATTCAGCACACCAAGAGCGATTATTGCCTCAAATCGAAAGAAGTTGAAAATAAATGGCAAGGGAAATCGGCCAAATGCTTCCAACCGCATCCTCCTGTTCCAGACATAAAGTGTCTTGGGAATCAAATCACACAACAACTAATATATAAAAAATGTCGTTTAAAAACATAAAGATGTTTGGCTTACAAGGGGGCTCAGAAATCTAAATGTTACGACATGGAGCTGATGAGCTAAAGGCTGTGTAGGAGTGGAGGTGTGAAGATATGAAGAAGAAAGAGTACCAAGCGTACTCGGAGAGAAATATGAAAACTAGACCTGGAAAAAAAGCAATTCTGATCAACGCACATTCTGGCCAAAACCGTATGGCCACGTACATCCAGAAAACTGTCAGATTGAGATATACAAGGAGCCCAATAGATATGTACAATCCTGAATCTCCCTTCTATTTGGAGATCAACCACAACAGAAAAAGCAACGAATGATTATGGTTTAGGAAGCAATCACTTGGGGAAAGCACATTTAGGTGTAAAACAAAGAAAACAAGTCTGACTTACCTGGACTCAAGACCAATCACACTGCTCGAAAGAATTCATGCACGCGACTTCTTCACCATTGAGTAGCGCTTACCCTTATTTAGCAGCTAGTAGAACATAACAATATTCAGTCGTGGATTAACTATGATATCGCATCAGATAACATGCAAAAGGGAATGTCAGTTAGTCTCTCAAACAAGACCTCAAACATGGCAAATCAATCTAACTATGACTCCACAGTCATCACTTGGTCAATCAACCTATGCTCAGCTTGTAAAGCTACCGCCTGTTTATCCACCCAATCTCAGACCATCTCCTATGTGAACCAAAATTCCAGTGGCAATGATTTTGGAGATGTTTTTCAAAATGCAGCCCAGAACAACTGTCAACTCATTGTACAGTACATATACCGATCCTCACCTCAGAAATGTCGGATGAACCGAGTTATTGACGGCGATAGTGATTCAATAATCACCGGAAACACTCAATTCGATCCTTAAATCCATTTATTGTCTTACAGTATTACAAAACGTGAAAAGTATTAATGATACACATGTTTTTTTTCACGAAATGATGACAGCATGTTTCGTTTCTTTTTCAAAATGTTACATTTTCACTGTAATTAAAGTTTGGAATATCTTATTTTTTAGCTACGTTAAGTCATGCGTTTACTTTATAATCGGCTTCATACAAAGTCTAACGATGAGTAATGTACAAAAGATAAAATTGTAAATAAGTATTCTTGCGCCAAAATTGATAAACGCCAAATTTCACCTTACCAATTTGTCCGTTTAAAAAAAAAATGTTCGTAAATGTTTTAAATTTAATAAATTTTTAAGCAAACCCCGTTTATGATGAAAGGGTTACCGTTAAATATAATTGTTAAATAATTTTATTTATCGATATTTATTTTTTTATTTTTTTCGGAGGGAGGGGGGTGCGCCGGTTGGTCATGCCAAAACCCTTTACCGCCCCCCCCCCCCCGGATCCGCTAGTGATAACATATCCTAATAAAAATATAATTTAATTGTCTGCCCAAGCATTTGTAAAATATTTGCATTATAACTCAGATATATGACGACCGTGATTAAAAAATTGCGCATAGAGAACACGAAAATACACAATTTTTTACTAATATAAGGGGACTGTTTTCTTCGAGAATGACCTCCAAATCCTCCGTATAAAATGTGAAATAAATATCTGTTGGTGTCCTAAAATAGTTGGTTCACTCGGAGCTCATAGTTATATTAGTCAGGATGTCCTATTGCGTTTGAGGTCAGTAGTCAAAGGTCAAGGTCGCGGTTACCTTGGCCAAAATATTTTATTTGCTAAATATATATATATATATACAGTTAAATGCATACCATGGTTTCATTTCCAGGTGTGGATGTATTGTCCGTCCTCGTTTTTTTTACGTCTCTATCCGTATTGAACGAGTTGGTCATAGCAACAGAACCATATCAGTGTTATGGCACTGTTTGTAATGGGTGAGGCTTTTTAAAGAATTTCACTTTTCATTATTGTTGGCTACTTAAGAATGAAACATTGAATTTTAACACTACTAGTACAGTATGTAAAAATGACAGAAATGAAAAGTTTGATTTTTGTCTGGATTTTCACGAAAGAATGACAAACATTTTTTTACATGAACCCTAGACTACGTATGTGAAGGATTTATTTCCATCGAACCAATTCCTTTTACAGGGGTGTGGTGGAAGAGTTCTGCCAAAGGAATTTCCCCTTTTGCCGCCCATGCTCAGATGTAAATAAGGACTGCAAGACGACGCATTTCCCCCAAAATTGCACCAGATATTGTGTTGGTCAGTGCTCTTGTGCTTATTGCATTTAAATCATGCTAAACATATTTGTTTAAACTTCATAACATGTAACAGTTACTACACCAACTACGCGAATCGCGAGTTGTGTATAATCTCAATTTAGGTTGAGTGTAGTAACGGATTTATACCATACTGGGTATGTATATATATATATATAGAGAGAGAGAGAGAGAGAGAGAGAGAGAGAGAGAGAGAGAGAGAGAGAGAGAGAGGGAGGGAGGGAGGGAGGGAGGGAGGGAGAGAGAGAGAGAGGGAGGGAGGGAGGGAGGGAGGGAGGGAGAGAGAGAGAGAGAGAGAGAGAGGGGGGAGAGAGAGAGAATTTTAATATGTAATATTGCTATATATCTTTGTCAAGGCAACCACAATAACCACTTTCAATAACAGTATATAATGTTAATGTATAGACATGAGACAAAATATAATATGTATTTTTAATGCTACAATAAAGTGAAGAGAATTCAAAAGAAGCCAGACAGTTTCCTTTCAATTTACAGATTATCTCGTGAGGCAGGCTTTGGATAAAGTACGTAAGTAATAAAATAAATATTATTTAATACCGGCTGTAAGAACTCCTAATTCTACATGAACATCATAAAGTTTCAAAGGTAACACAATCATAATAAAACGCATTATCCCGTTCAATTGTGTAGTACTGTGTTGGCCGATGTTCTCCTCCATAGTATTACTTGTCGACACAACATTGCCCAACTCACCTAACATATTTGCATTTTTATATTACTTTAGTTGCAATCTTGCTTCTATTTCATGTTGTTACCTTTTTCGAGTAATAGTGACTCTGAAGGCAGAAACCTCTTGCGATTTTACATGTATAGCCTAAGCCCACTCTTTCCCACTTAAACACTCTTTCAGACTTTTGTAAAGACAGCCAAATTTGCCCTACTACTAACGATCCTGGTGTACTTTTAATTTGGCTTTATATTATACTACCTTATTGTCCTATCAATCTCGTTCGCAGTGATCTCCTTTGCGTGTTTATGCAATAGTTTTATCAAAATTCATTAAATAATGTGGGGATTGGTAAAATTTAAAAGTAAAACATTATATTTAATGCAACGGCAATGTAATTTGTATGACGTCACGTGATTTTGGTCAACGTCAAATGACATGCGTGATTGTAGTGATTACTGTACAGCAAGGGAAGTAACCGCTGCATGGTGTTTGTTAGCCTATAAGGGTTGAAATATGGTAATACGTATAAGTAACGAACCAAAACAACTTTGATAAAACTACCTAACTTTAGAAAAAGACTGCCCTCAAATACCGGTGCTTGGGAATGGAACATACGACACGCGCGGACCACATACACATGGGGATGTGGTCGTTGCAAAAAATGAATTAAAATATCATAAATAAGTAATTTGACTTTTAAAGAAACATTTAAACGAAAGTATAGGGTTTATTTTTTGGAAATGTTAAAATATAACAAATATGAGTTAACAAGTAAATGGGTAATTAAAGTGACACTCTTATTCAAAATCAAAACATACACATGTATAACAAGCATAAATTTTGAGCGATTAACCTTTAACTACTTACTAAATAATGCATTTAAGAAGAATATTAATTACTGATTACAAGATTGTAACCGTGTATTTAATAGTTGAAATGTAAAAATATTAATAGTGGTGAGTGCTAAAAGATTTACAGCGATCTACTGTCGTCTCAAAAGGTAGAAATACCGTGTTTTTTAAACTCGGTATCACCTAATAAGAACTATTGTTTTCGATAATCATTCATTCTTTTTGGTAAATTAAATTGCATTTATTGTGGTAAATCTTATTTGGGAGTAAAAGTGCATCTTTAAAAGCCGCCGAAAAAATCATTTTCATCACCAGCAAATCAGAAAAAAATGGTGCAAGTATTCTCTTGACGCGCCTTTTAGATACACTATGTATAAATATACACTACAAATCTGAGAGCACAGATACATCATAGACAAGACAGCAGGGGCGAACCATATACAAAACATTAAAGACATACCATATACAAGACAAATCGACATACCATATACAAAACAACACAAACATACTATACACAAGACAACACAGACACAACATAAACAAGACAAAACAGACATACCTTATACAAGACAACACAGACATACCTTATACAAGACAACACAGACATACCATATACAAGACAACACAGACATACCATATACAAGACAACACAGACATACCATATACAAGACAACACAGACATACCTTATACAAGACAACACAGACATACCATATACAAGACAACACAGACATACCATATACAAGACAACACAGACATACCATCTACAAGACAACACAGACATACCATCTACAAGACAACACAGACATACCATATACAAGACAACACAGACATACCATCTACAAGACAACACAGACATACCATCTACAAGACAACACAGACATACCATATACAAGACAACACAGACATACCATATACAAGACAACACAGACATACCATCTACAAGACAACACAGACATACCATCTACAAGACAACATAGATAATACCTTATACAAGACAACACAGACATACCTTATACAAGACAACACAGACATACCATATACAAGACACCACAGACATACCATCTACAAGACAACACACATACCTTATACAAGACACCACAGACATACCTTATACAAGACAACACAGACATACCTTATACAAGACAACACAGACATACCTCATACAAGACAACACAGACATACCTCATACAAGACAACACAGACATACCATATACAAGACAACACATACATACCTTATACAAGACACCACAGACATACCATATACAAGACACCACAGACATACCATCTACAAGACAACACACATACCTTATACAAGACACCACAGACATACCTTATACAAGACAACACAGACATACCTTATACAAGACAACACAGACATACCTCATACAAGACAACACAGACATACCTCATACAATACAACACAGACATACCATATACAAGACAACACATACATACCTTATACAAGACAACACAGACATACCTTATACAAGACAACACAGACATACCTTATACAAGACAACACAGACATACCATATACAAGACACCACAGACATACCATCTACAAGACAACACAGACATACCTTATACAAGACAACACAGACATACCTTATACAAGACAACACAGACATACCTTATACAAGACAACACAGACATACCTCATACAAGACAACACAGACATACCTCATACAAGACAACACAGACATACCATATACAAGACAACACATACATACCTTATACAAGACAACACAGACATACCTTATACAAGACAACACAGACATACCTTATACAAGACAACACAGACATACCATATACAAGACAACACAGATATACCTTATACAAGACAACACAGATTCACCCTATACAAGACAACACAGACATACCATATACAAGACAACACATACTTACCTTATACAAGACAACACAGACATACCTCATACAAGACAACACAGACATACCTCATACAAGACAACACAGACATACCATATACAAGACAACACATACATACCTTATACAAGACAACACAGATACACCCTATACAAGACAACACAGACATACCATATACAAGACAACACAGACATACCTTATACAAGACAACACAGACATACCTCTTACAAGACAACACAGACATACCTCATACAAGACAACACAGACATACCATATACAAGACAACACATACATACCTTATACAAGACAACACAGACATACCTTATACAAGACAACACAGACATACCTTATACAAGACAACACAGACATACCATATACAAGACAACACATACATACCTTATACAAGACAACACAGACATACCTTATACAAGACAACACAGACATACCTTATACAAGACACCACAGACATACCTTATACAAGACAACACAGACATACCTTATACAAGACAACACAGACATACCATATACAAGACAACACATACATACCATATACAAGACACCACAGACATACCTTATACAAGACAACACAGACATACCTTATACAAGACAACACAGACATACCGTATACAAGACAACACACAAAACAACACAGACATACCATATACAAGACAGCACATATACAACGCTTTCAAGACAGCACATATACAAAATATACAAGACATCTCAGATACACCACTAACATGTTACTAGGTGGTGATAATGGTAAAGAGTATTTCAGCGGTATCGTGCCCTTGCCCTCCGAAGTTAAGGAATGGACAATGGCAAATCGAGCAAGAAAATGCCCTATGGAAGGTGTTCAGGCAACCACGCATGCGGAGTTTGTATGCCATACTGGATTTCAGACGGTTGGGGGTTCATCATGGAAATGTTCTTTTAATGGAACGTGGCTTTCGGATGAAACCGGTACTGACCACACGTTTCCTTTCTGTTCCGAAACAGCGTCTTCTCTTCCGCTCATATGTAAGTCGTGTTCCTCTTTATAAAATAAGCATTTGGTCAGATTTAATCAGCTATTTGAGTAAAGCAACAAAGGTATGCTGATGATACATATGCAAACTTCACAAATTGTAATATATTAATACTTCAAGACTAATTGTAAACTATTTCAAATGTATTAATCATATTTCATTACCATTGGTCCTTTTTACATAATCAATTGTTTCAAGTATTGTGCCTTTGTACTGTTTTATTCGCGTATTATGTGGTATCTTAAATTATTAGTAAAGGAAAAGTACAGAAATGGTCGATATATTACAAACATCCCGTTTATTGTAAAAAGATTAATCCTCCTCGACCACTGCACGGTCTGGGCAGATACTTGCTTACACACCTAAATAAATGTGTTTAAAGACGTCATAAAAGCGTTCTATTGCAATAACCTCTATGTTTATGTTTTAGATGCAGTGGTTATTTTGTCTGCCGTTTGCGTGTGTTTAATTATTAAACAAATTGTGGACTGTGTGCGCGCAAAGTTTCATAAACTATCGTCAAAAGAATGTCCAGATGTTGAATCCCAAATCAAAGAACCACTTCTTGAAAGGGAAAAAGAACAAGTTCTTGAAATACAAGAAGTAGAGGAGAGTGAAACAAGACACCCTGTTTCACAGGATGCAGCCGATCAACCAAAAGGTACAAGTTAGTTATATCCCGCAAACAAATTGGGAAGAGGGGATCAGCAAAGCCAGAGGGTTAGAAGGACGTGCGGATGGTTGTACCCTTAGTTGAAAATAGCTGTAAAAAATGTTGTAACACCTGGTTTACATATGATATAGTTTTATTTATAAAAATATGGGTTTTTTTACCGTAGTTTAAAGAGCAAATCAAATCGGAGGATTGTTCTTGAACTGGGTAATGATTTTAATGTATTTGTTCACATCGTGTGATAAAAGTTTACCACATATATTTTTATTCTTAGGTAACGTAATATGTTTCTCGTTTAGGGTTTCTTTTGCCATGAGTCGTGTTCCTTTGAATAGGATATTATCTAAATATGAGAAACTGGTCTTATACCTGAATTATTCTTATTTCAATAATTACCCGTCAAAGCAATATTTAACAATGAACATTTTCTAGGTATAATAGAGCCTACGGAACGAACTAATACCGCAGTGTACTTTAAGGTATTGGTGGGAATTAAGCTACTATAGTGTCACTCGCCCATGCACATTTCGTTTAAATTACATTTTAATTGAAAGTAAGTTTTGTTGTACCTACTGGATAGTGATGGTAACCATAACTATGTTTATGCTTTCCAGATAGTACTTCACGGAATGAAAACAACGACGAAAACGTTGAGAACACAGAACATATACCGAAAAGAAATGACAGCCCGGCTTCCCAAAGTACGTCTAGCTTTGTGTACTAAAATGAAAACGATTGATTAATGTAGCAAAAACTACTTTAATATAATAGATTAGAGGCTTTTGAAATTTCATTTGTTGTTTTCTTTGTTTTTCTACTACTGGTACTACTACTACTACTACTTCTACTTCTACTACTACTACTACTACTACTACTACTACTACTACTACTACAACTACTAGTAGTAGCAGTAGTAGTAGCAGCAGCAGTACTACTACTACTACTACTACTACTACTACTACTACTACTACCACTGCTGATGCTGATGATAATTTAAAAACTTACTTTCAGGGTCAGTAAACGTTCACATCACATTGGACATCGAAGGAAGAGGTGATAAGGAAGACACAATTGAACCAGACTATACTTCATTAAACGAACCCGACGATACTCTGTCAAACGAACTCGGCGATACTTCGTCAAACGAACCCGACGATACTTTGTCAAAGGAACTAGAAGACAGTTCGTCATATAGACCAGCTGATGTCTGTAGCAAGCCAATTCAAGAGACTGGTGAGGTAGAGACCAAACCTAATAAAGACAAATTAATGCAACTTTCAAACGCAATAGTTGCTGACATTCCTCAACTGTCACCTTCGGCACCCTCGGAATCCATAGTGTTTAGTTAGAGAGCGAATAAAAACAAGCCAGTTAACTATACTAGTTGAGGGCTCAAATTCGAACACTTTTGAATGTTTGTTTTTTTGTGTGAGTCCCTGTTGTAGATAGTTACACTTTTTATGAAACATCTTTGGTAACCGTGTCAACTTCTATTAAAGGATAGGTTCAGAATCATTTCAGATCATGTAGAAATTCTTCAATTTATAGACAGTAAATCACGATTCAATTTGCGAATCGTGTGTCTCAAAATCAGTATTGAATATGCACATTAGAAACCATTTTAAAACATGTATTTCTTAAACTATACGCCATTTTAAAAAATGTATTGCTAAGTTTTAACCAGTGATGTACAAACACATGACTGTTTTTAATTTGAACTGAAATAGAACAAGCAAACATTGGTAATGACCTACAAAAAGTCAACCTCGTGCAAATGTATATAACAACATTATAATAATAACCCTTTCCTAATGTACAAATAAGGCCAAGAGTTTATTTTTATTTTGAGACACAATATTCACAAATGAAAAGCATGATGTCTATTTTTCTATTAAAAATACTTCAAACACTGGTCAATATAGTTGAACTTGCCTCAAAGACGTGCATACGACCCGTTACGTCATTCACCCGCGTGGTACATTCTGATCTTTTAACGAGTTAGAACAATGAATGGGAATAAGTGTACTGTTCGGAGTTGTGCACTCGACCATTAGTCTTATTAGCCATAATGATAAATGTTGATAACCCCATGTTATTTTGGTATCATTATCTGATGGAGCTACAATGTATTTCAATATTAACTATATATGGGGATTAACGCTTAAAGAAATCCAAAACAATTATAGTCAATGGTGGCCGTGTTATCTGTCCCTGAATAACACTCAATTAAGTTTAATAAAATTCTACGTTGCGCAAAAGTAATAACTGGCAAGACCCTACCCCCATCACCAATTGCTGATGAACAACATAAGACAGCGATTTGCTATGGTTGACAAGAGAGGCAAAATTTTACCAACGCCTGGCTCGAACTGTACTTCCTGTAATGTCCGTGTTGGATATACATTTTTTACCAGGTACTTTGTACTGTAGTTTAAATACCGTGTGCGCCTGTTTCTATATTACTTTGTTTGTGCAAAAACTTTTTTGTTTATGTAATTTTGATTGTCTATATAACTTTGCTTGTATACATAACTGTGTTCTTTTTTATACGTTTGTTTGTTCATGTAACGTGGATATAACGGCAATACCTTGAAGAGTACTTGCCTTCTTGTTTTTGATGATTAGTTCCTCATACAAAATACAAGGTTGACTATGGCGCCGTAAACTTTCAGTGCTTTGATTATATGGACATTTTGCATATTCATGTAAACTTTAAAACCGTTTTTTTCTGCTGGCTAGGGATGTTCCAGCGTGTGATGTCTCCTTCTTTTTAAATTTTACTTAGGTAATCATTTCAAAGAAAAGTTTAGCTAATACATGTCTTTTTTATTTTTAATAATGTTTTCTTTGTATGTTCCCTAAATTTTCTAAGGCAGACTGTGTGTGATGATCAATGTTTCAAACAATTAACTGCATCGTATATTTTAAATGTTTTTGCTTTTTGTACTCTGAATTGTATTTCTTCGTCTGCAGATAGAGTTGTGACCCCTAATCATAGAAGTACTTCGGGTTTACCCTACCGTTATTTAGTATGTGTTTATTATTAAGTTTGCTCAAGTGAATGCATAATTTGATAATATTTACCATTAATTGTTTAACTTTATTCTGGATAATTGGGATAAGAGTAAGGATGTGTACGCAATCGGGTTTCAACCCAAAGTAAATTTACATTTTACTGAACGTTTTCAGGCGGTACATAATGATCCTTGATAAACACACCTAGTGTTTTATATAGTATATATGCACTGTTATGTTAGTGGAGTTTTGTGCTGTTGTTACATGTTTCTTGTTTGTGATTTTTTTGTTTATGTGTTCTATGTCTTTGGCGTTAACCTTTTGCCATTAGACAGGGTTAAAATTTTGGCTACTGAGCTTGTTTCTGTAGTTTTTCCTATAAACATTTAGATAACTTTGTTTGTTTTACAAACTTTCAACATAATATATAAAGAATTATGCTCAATTATAAACTTTACGAAGTTGTACAAACTGTTTTACAAACTGTGTTTTCGTATTTGTGACATTTTGTACGATAAGGAAAGAGATCGGATTTTAACCCCAAGCTGTTGGATGGATAGGTTATGCTCTCGTTACTTTGTGACAGATTCCTGACTTTCATAATATTGTTATATGTATGCGACCTGCGTAAGGCCGATTAGTTTAAAAGTGTAATGTACAAGTCCTACCACGCAAAGTTTGACTAAGTGGGCATACATTATTGCGGACAACATGTTGTCAAATACATCATGTTGGGTATGAGTGTTATTAAAATCATTTTCTTTATATAGATATGTTTTATATGTATTTACGAGTACGTTAAAATAATTGCTCATGATTCGTAATGTTTGGATATGATCATTATTGCCATATTAGTAATAGTTTCAGTACAATGAGCACGAAGCGCGAGATTGCTTTCAATCAAGAGAGTTGGATGTAGTCATTGTGGTGTAATGTGTTGCCAATATGTATATATATATGTGTGTGTGTATGTATAGTCTAATGATAAGCCACATGACTAGTTTCTGTTAATTGTAAATGTTTTTTATCCTGTTATTTGCATACAAATCGACCTAATAACAGGGTACCTAATACACGTTGCCTTATTAGGTCATGAGGTCATGTGATTTTTCATAATATTGTTATATTTATGCGACCTGCGTAAGGCCGATTAGTTTAAAAGTGTAATGTACAAGTCCGTCTACGCAAAGTTTGACTAAGTGGGCATATATTAATGCCGACAACATGTTGTTGAATACATCATGTTGGGTATGAGTGTTTCAGTAGTTTGAACTAATTTCTCATGGTGTGAAATGTTTGGCTATGACCCGTGCTACATGTATGACCAATATAAAGTCACCATTGCAGTATTTCAGTACAGCGAGCACGGTGAGCGTGATTACATTCAATCATGAGGATTAGATGTAGTAATTGTTTTGTAATGTATTGCCAATATAAACATTTATGTATATTACAGTCTTTAAATACGACACACAACTAGTTTTTCTTATTTGTAAGAAATATATTTGATCCTTTCATTTGCAAACAAATCGACCTGATGACAGGGTGCCTAATACACGTTGCTTTATAAGGTCAGTAGGGTTTATTTGTCTCAGGTCCGTGGTTCACGTGAATTTTACGACAGATTAGTAAGTTATGTGACTGTTATCTCTGGTCAGCGGAAAATGCTCTGATTATGTTTTACCGGACCACTACTTTATCTAGCTAGGCATGAACACAAGCCCTCGCCTTAACAAACATTGCCATCATTGAGGGAAATGGAGGACAAAGGGTAGACGATATCATTTAAAAGTGAAACAGCATGTCAAACAATTCTTTCGTAGCTGTTTTAGCTCGATATTATTTTACAAAAATTGGGTTTATTATCCTCAGAAAAAACGCTAAAACACGGATTCCAGAATGATTAAGATAAGAAGAACAACAAAATGCGGATTTAAAGCCTTGTTCCGAAAAAAATAATATACCGTTGAAGTTTGCTAGTTTTACACACTCTTAACTATGGTGTCTTTTAACTGATGAATGTAAACATTTCACAGAGCAGCCAAGATTGTTATACCAGTATTATTAATAGAGAGTAGGCAGCTGCAATATTTGCACATGCTAATTTAGATTGCAGTTTAAAATTAAGTGGTATTGCGGATTCCAGCTAAAAAAAATCCAAAAAACACATGATAATAACTAATGACAACTTTTAATGTTAAATAAAAAAAGATACGCCAGAATATGAACAATGTTCTTTTGGGACGACCGTCAAATACCCTAAACGCATGAAAACATTAACATCTTGGTACAGGGGCGCGGGTCCCAAGTTTTGCCCTTTGACTTCAAATCTTAGATCCGTCAGATTTCTTAAAGTTACATGACACAATCCTATAACTACAACTAAACATTGATTGCATTTTAATGAACGTGCACATTGTCACAGTATGGTAGACAAAGACATTGTCACAATTATTAATAGAAACGGCTCAATAGTGGGAAACCGCTGTCCTAGTCTACGCATTGACTAAAATATTGATGATATTTCCGAGTGAATTGGTAAAAACAATAGTGATCTTAGTACAATGAGTGTCAGTAAAAAAGAAAGTAATTAAAATGTTACAAAAAGTGTTATATCTCTGATAACCATTAAGATACTAGCCGGAGTGTACGTGTCTATGTTAGTGTTAACTAATATGCTCTGCTATATTTCTTAGACATTACAATTTTACCATGGTTCTCTCAAGTAAGTTCATGTTAATCATACAATTTTAGATACGTTTAATTTTTAAAGATATATCAAGGCAATATTATACTATATATATATATCCTTTATTTTAGTCGATGTTGATATCTTTGAAGAACGATAAGTTAAAGCTGATACAGATAAGTAATCAATAGGCGTATGTAATTTTATCATTTATCTTTTAACATGGTTTAGTGGTCAACATCACATTTTGTCAAATGAGAAGGCAAATTTGCCAGTACATTTATTTCATTAAATCAGCAGCCAGCCGTTTTTAGACTGTTATCAAATGAAGCGGCAGATATGAACAATGTTATCAGGTAGATGACATACTTGCCTGTAGGTTACTAAAATATTAAGACTGTTAGTATTTACTTACACAAACTAAAATGGTTATCGTATTAAACCATTTATTTCTGTAAGTACTTACTTACAACCTTTAACTATCTATTACTCTTTTGATCATTCAATAATTTGCTTTTTCAACTTATAGTATTATACCTATTAGAAAATCTATATGTTTTTTTCAAAATGTTAAATGAAAAATTAAAATTTCAAATAGTTAACGATCAGCCTCAATTTCTCGAAACAGCTTAAGCTTTACATGTTAAGTATCTTATTTCACCTAGCCAAAATACACACTTAAGTTTGATATCAATATATAAAACATTCTTTATTGTGATTATCATATACATTCCTATCTAAAGTCTAAAATCTCTAAAAAAAAAAATAGAAAATATATAACATGAATTAAAGGGGAACAAAATTAGTGAGATTAGTACAATCCTGTTCTAGGGAACTTAGGAAGTTTCGAGAAATTGGGGCCGGGATATTAATTCAAAATTAAACGAACCGCAATCATATCTTTCAGGTTAAACATCACGTTTACTATGTAACATAAACTTTATCGGTGGTCATTATGTTTTCCTAATAATGAGGTGTAACTTAAAATAAATATATTGGGGTTCCATTAGAAAATCCATTATGCTGACTAATTACTATGTCACCTCATACTTAGGTATTTCCCCATGTGGGATCCCAAAAGTTGATTATAAAGTCAATAGCTCAAGTGTTTTGTATTAATTACTGTACACATTGTATTTTAACAGGTTTAAGTACAGATTAAATAGTGAAAAATTAAACTGTCGAAAAAGAGTTTGATATATTTATGAGACGTTTTGCAAATTGGAATGCAAAGGTTGGGCAAACATATGTATATTTAGATATGTATGTACTAGCGGATCCGGGGTGGGTGGGGGCACACCCGCCCGCGCACCCCCTCTCGAAAAAAGAAGATATAAAATTCATTGAATTTTTAACATTATTATATAATGTCAAAACACGGTCCATTTTCCCGGCTATCCCCGGTATACCCCCGGACCTGGGGGGGGGGGGCGTGGTTACAATTGACTGGTGCATAATAACCATGTAGTTTGGAAAATAGGAATTTATACATGCAAGCCTAGTTACAACCTGCACAGATATGCCATATTTGTCAAGAAAATACGAAAAATTGTGGATAGAATCAACACGTGTATTTGTAAACATTGCCTCCTAAGCCACAATCTGTTCAATAACTGTTTTATTTTAGGTATAAAGTTATGATACCAAACTAAGATGTCGATCGAAGAATATATTTTTCGCCACATACTGGACGCATACATTTTTTCAAAATTTAAAGAAAAAGTCCACTTACCATGCAAAAGTTGGTAACAGAATCGGTACTTTTCATTCTAAATCCGCCATTTTTTGCCATGAAACATTTTTCTCACTTAATGTTTCCATGAAACTAAATTACGTTCTCCCGATTGCAAATCTATATTTTTAACTGTAATATTTGCAAATGTTTGGGCAGAAAATTCAACGATATTGGTATTTATTTCATAAGGGCCTTCTAAGATCTGACACGAGTGAAATAAAAAACAACACCGATTTTTCACTGAATTCAATAATAATCCTCTTTGTCTATTTCCTTTGTTTTCTTTTTGGGGCGAGGTCGCCGGGTGTGCAAGCCCCTCACCCCGTCGTCGTTTCAGTTAGTGCATCAAGTCTTTGTGAAAATATCATTGAATTGAAAGCTCAAACATTTGCAAATTATACTTTCAATATAACTTGGATATCTGACAATAATGGTGAAAATAAATCGCATAGAATATACCCTAACACACATTTTTAGACGTATACAAAGCATTTTCGCCTTAAGGGAAATACCTTCATATCCCCAATAGGTAATGTACTGCCTGTATCTGTTGGTTTCGTCGGAGTGTTTGCGCACTCGGAGTATAAAGACTTATTGTATACCTATCAATTTCCCTTTCCATATCCAACAGTAAAAATACAGCACGCCATATTTAAAAATCCGTATCACCATACTGTCGTTTTCTGAATCCGTATCATGCGAGTACCGTGTGTAGTCTCGGAACTACTTTCGCGTTGCTAAAATAGAGAGACAAAAAGAACAACTGGTAAAACCTGTCAACTTTTAGATACATGAAATTATTTACCTTTACTCACGCCTCAGAAGCATGCAAAAATTCAGTTTCATGGTTCTTGAAAGAAACATGAGGATAAGCATGAAGCAGAGAACACTTCCAATCCATCTTAACAACTCGCTGTTTGCCATTCCGAAATTCATAAATTGTAGCATTATCATAAACATGAGAAGCTCGCCAAAGCGATTTACTCAAGAACTTCTTCCATTTCTGCATACAATAATATGATATCAAAAATTCCCACGAATATTCACTTTGTTAAAAATGGCCGCGTAATGTCTACAGGAAATGACGATTCAATTTAGTGTATGCTCGTGAAATAAGTACCGTTTTTTTGTTGTTGTTGTTTTTTGTGCTGTGACATTTGATAATTGTTTCTGATAGGCAATTTGTTAATTTTGCTATCTGATATAAATTATTTTCTTATTAATTTGCTCAACAAATTGAATTATGAAACTTCTGACTTCGTTTCGCTGTAGTAGCCTCCCTCGACTTCAATACACAAAAATAGGTAACACATTCATACGCGCGAGCCATTCCATATTGTGACATTTGACAGATGGCGATAAATTTAAATCAGAATGAAACCGAAAAATAAAAAGGAATAATTAGATGGGCAGTTATATAATAAATGGAATATTACGATAAACCGATTTTCTTGTGTCTTGCATCACGTCTCGTTCGGTGAGTAAACATGTATCCGTCTTGCCGAACTCCACGTGATACTGGTCACCAGAACAGAATGTCATTATACCCCCTATATATTAGTCAGGACCTCTTATTTCTTTTCAGGTCAGATGCCATGGTCAAGGTCGCGATGGCCTTAACTTAAAATAATGTTTGCTTAAATATATAGAAAGCGCTATGTGGTCACTTTTAGGTGTTGGTGTATTTACCTACCTCGCTTTGATGGAGTGTATATCGGTATCGGATGGGGTCATATCATTAGAACCATATCAGTGTTATGGAACTGTTTGTAATAGGTGAGATTTTATAAAGTTTAAGGAATTTCACTTTTCAGTTTTAGGGCTAAAAAATAATAAATCACCATTTTTAAACATTAAAAAATTGCAATGATTCTTAATTATTTAGTTAAGGAAAAACAAAACATTCTAGACTCGATTTTGAGGAAAATAACACAAAAAGTTTGTGCCTAAAACGTGCTTCGATTGTAAAGAATGTATTATTTATATATATAATAAATATCTTTTATAGAGGAGAGGAGTTAGAATTCTGCCAGAGTTATTTCCCATATTGCCGGGCATGCGCAGATGTGCTTGACGACTGCCAAACGACGCGGTCTCACCGGAATTGCAGCAGATTTTGTGATGGTTAGTGCTTCTCCCCTCCACAAATCAAAATATTGCTTAAGCCTTATTTAATCGTTAAAACATTCCAATTGCAAGAATATTGCATTTATAACATAGTAGAAATAGCAAAAGCGCGAGTTGTCTATAATTTCAATAACGAGATTTAGTGTACTAACTGATTTGCGCAATATCGTATGTAAAAGACAATTTTTTATTAATCAAATGGTTTATACTACCATAAAGAGCAGGGTATTGCAATGAAACAAGACAATCAATTCTCTTTTAATTCACAGACTACCTCGTTAAGCAGGCTTTGGAGAAAGATTCAAGTAAGTACAAAGACGCATAGTACAAAGTACAAATTATTAATGAATACCAGCTGTACATTATGGAATCCTAACCATACATGAACATCTTAGAGTTTCAAAATTTACACTATCATAATAATGCTTATTTTCATGTTATATAGCGTAGTAATGTGTTGGTCAATCTTCCTTTCAATAATATAACTTGTCCATATATCATTGCCCAACCTTTTCGCCACCACTTTGATATTTTGATATTTCTTCAAATACATCTTTAATTTCTTTTAACGTGCAATGTTGATACCTAATGGTCAATTAACAGTAACATGAAGGGCAGATATCTCTCGCACTGTACTATTTTTAGCCTAAGCCCACGTGTCCTTATTTCTTTCATTTATTTGTCAAGCCTTAATTGCCCACATGCAGCACGTATAGTGCATTGTAAATCTGGCATTATATTAAATAACGGTACTACACTATGACGTATGTTTGCAATACTTAATTTTTAGTTTCATTACTTAATCTTATTTTCAATGTTTAAATTAAGACATTATTTCAAATAAAATGACTTTTAATCTTTTCGAATGACGTCGCGTGATTTATATCGTAATCACATGACATGCGTGAAGGCAGTGATTACTGTGCAGCAAAGGGAAGTAACCGCTGTGTGTCGTTTGCTATCCTATATGGAATAATAATTAAATAATATCAGGAACACACCAAAACAATTATGATAAAACACTTACATTTACCAGAGAAAGACTGCCTTGAGATACCCGTGCTTCAGAATGGAACATTCGACACTCGCGGACCACATAAACATGGAGATGTGGTTGTTGCGACATGTGACCCTGGCTTTACCCTCCTCGGGCACAACACTTTGACTTGTGGAAAACACGGTCAATGGGACAATACTCCTCCTACTTGCAAAGGTTTGATATATATATATATATATGTATTTAGTGTTCATGATTTGAGTTAGTGTGCCTTCTAATGTCCAATGCTATAACATGTTCATTTCAAGATCATAACTTTAACCTTATAAGTAAGTAAAAAATAAAAGTTTTAGTACATTTAATTTATTTTTAGCTTCTGTTTCATTCTTAGCATTATGTGGTGTATTGCTAAATGACTCGTATATTTGATTTATTAAATTGTTAATACTTTGCATATACTACTATGTTTGATTCATTGTTCAGCTCTTTACATAAATGGATCAATAAATTATATCTTTTTATGGTTTTCGGTAAAAAATCCTGTTTTTTTTTCACTGTTGTTTTTATAATAACACAAACACACCTTATACAAGACAACATAGACACCCCAAAACAGAAAAACACAGACATAAAATAAACAAGACGCCACAGACATACCATATACAAGATAACACAAACATACCATATACAAGACAACACAAACATACCATATACAAGACAACACAAACATACCATATACAAGACAGCACAGACATACAATATACAAGACAACACAAACATACCATAAACAAGACAACACAAACATACCATATACAAGACAGCACAGACATACCATATACAAGATAACACAGACATACCATCTACAAGACAACACAGACATACCTTATAAAAGACAGCACAGACATATCATATACAAGACACAACAGACATACCATATACAAGATAACACAGACATACCATCTACAAGACAACACAAACATACCATATACAAGACAACACAGACATACCATATACAAGACAGCACAGACATACCATATACAAGACAACACAAACATACAATATACAAGACACCACAGACATACCATATACAAGACACCACAGACATACCATACACAAGACAACACAGACATACCTTATATAAGACAACACAGACATACAATATACAAGACAACACAAACATACCATATAAAAGACAACACAGACATACCATCTACAAGACAACACAAACATACCATATAAAAGACAACACAGACATACCATATACAAGACAGCACAGACATACCATATACAAGACAACACAAACATACCATATACAAGACAACACAAACATACCATATACAAGACAACACAAACATACCTTATACAAGACAACACAAACATACCTTATACAAGACAGCACAGACATACCATATACAAGACAACACAGACATACCATATACAAGATAACACAGACATACCATCTACAAGACAACACAGACATATCTTATACAAGACAGCACAGACTTACCATATACAAGACACCACAGACATACCATATACAAGATAACACAGACATACCATCTACAAGATAAAACAGACATACCATCTACAAGACAACACAGACATACCATATACAAGATAAAACAGACATACCATCTACAAGACAACACAGACATACCATCTACAAGACACCACAGACATACCATATACAAGACAACACAGACATACCATATACAAGATAACACAGACATAATTTATACAAGATAAAACAGACATACCATATACAAGACAACACAAACATACCATATACAAGAAAACACAAACATACCTTATACAAGACAACACAGACATACCATATACAAGACAGCAAAAACATACCATATAAAAGACAACACAGACATACCATATACAAGATAAAACAGACATACCATCTACAAGACAACACAGACATACCATATACAAGATAACACAGACATACCATATACAAGACAACACAGACATACCATATACAAGATAACACAGACATAATTTATACAAGATAAAACAGACATACCATATACAAGACAACACAAACATACCATATACAAGACAACACAGACATACCTTATACAAGACAACACAAACATACCTTATACAAGACAGCACAGACATACCATATACAAGACAACACAGACATACCATATACAAGACAACACAAACATACCATATAAAAGACAACACAGACATACCATATACAAGACAGCACAGACATACCATATACAAGACAACACAGACATACCTTATACAAGACAGCACAAACATACCTTATACAAGACAGCACAGACATACCATATACAAGACAACACAGACATACCATATACAAGACAACACAAACATACCATATACAAGACAACACAAACATACCATATACAAGACAACACAAACATACCTTATACAAGACACCACAGACATACCATATACAAGATAACACAAACATACCATATACAAGACAACACAAACATACCATATAAAAGACAACACAGACATACCATATACAAGACAGCACAGACATACCATATACAAGACAACACAAACATACCATATACAAGACACCACAGACATACCATATACAAGACAACACAAACATACCATATACAAGACAACACAAACATACCATATACAAGACAACACAAACATACCTTATACAAGACACCACAGACATACCATATACAAGACAACACAAACATACCATATAAAAGACAACACAGACATACCATATACAAGACAGCACAGACATACCATATACAAGACAACACAAACATACCATATACAAGACAACACAAACATACCATATACAAGACAACACAAACATACCATATACAAGACACCACAGACATACCATATACAAGATAACACAGACATACCATCTACAAGACAACACAGACATACCTTATACAAGACAGCACAGACATACCATATACAAGACACCACAGACATACCTTATACAAGACAGCACAGACATACCATATACAAGATAACACAGACATACCATATACAAGATAACACAGACATACCATCTACAAGATAAAACAGACATACCATCTACAAGACAACACAGACATACCATATACAAGATAAAACAGACATACCATATACAAGATAAAACAAACATACCATATAAGAGATAACCAGACATACAATATACAAAATAACACAGATATACTTCTTACATCTTAATACAAATGCATGGCGGTGATACTGGTAACGCTTCTTTCAGCGGCATCATGCCCATGTCCTCCCAATTTAATGAATGGACAATGGCAAATCGAACAAGAAAATGGATGCCTTATGGAAGGTGTTTATGCAACCACGCATGCGGAGTTTGTCTGCAATGCTGGATTTCAGACGGTTGGGGGTTCATCATGGAGATGTTCTTTTAATGGAACTTGGATTTCAGATAAAACCGGTAGTGACCACACGTTTCCTTTCTGTTTAGAAACAGCGTCATCTTTTCCGCTCACATGTAAGTCGTTTTCCTCGTTATAAGATAGGCATTTGGTCGGATCTGTTCAGCTTTTTGAGTAAAGCAATAAATGTATACTGATGACGCATACGCAAACTTCACACACAATAATGTATTAGTAATTTGAAAATAATATTTCAATTGTATTTAAATATGTATTTCACTACCAATGGACGTTTTACTTAATCAATTACTTGAAGTAGTGTGTGTACGTATACAAAAATGGTCGATATGTTTTGTTTAATAAAACAGGCTGGTTTAATACGAACATACTATTTGTTGTATTTAAACATTAATCCGCCTCGACCGCTGCACCTATATAAATGTGTTTAAAGACGTCATAAAAGCGTTCTATTGTAATAACCTCTATGTTTATGTTTTAGATGCAGTGGTTATTTTGTCTGTCATTTGCGTGTGTTTAATTATTAAACAAATTGTGGACTGTGTGCGCGCAAAACAAACTTCAAAAGAATGTCCAGATGTTGAATCCCAGATCAAAGAACCACTTCTTGAAAGGGAAAAAGAACAAGTTCATGAAATACAAGAAGTAGAGGAGAGTGAAACAAGACACTCTGTTTCACAGGATGCAGCCGATCAACCAAAAGGTACAAGTTAGTTATATCCCACAAACAAATTGGGAAGAGAGGATCAGCAAAGCCAGAGGGTTAGAAGGACGTGCGGATGGTTGTACCGTTAGTTGAAAATAGCTGTAAAAAATGTTGTAACACCTGGATTACATATGATATAGTTTTATTTATAAAAATATGGGGTTTTTTTACCGTAGTTTAAAGAGCAAATCAAATCGGAGGATTGTTCTTAAACTTGGTAATGATTTTAATGTATTTGTTAACGTCGTGTGATCAAAGTTTACCACATATATTTTTATTCTTATGTAACGAAATATGTTTCTCGTTTAGGGTTTCTTTTGCCATGATTCGTGTTCCTTTAAATATGATATTATCTAAATATGAGAAACTGGTCTTATACCTGAATTATTCTTATTTCATTAATTACCCGTCAAAGCAATATTTAACAATGGACATTTTCTAGGTATAATAGAGCCTACGGAACGAACTAATACCACAGTGTTCTTTAAGGTATTGGTGGGAATTAAGCTACTATAGTGTCACTTGCCCATGCACATTTCGTTTAAATTACATTTTAATTGAAAGCAAGTTTTGTTGTACCTACTGGATAGTGATGGTAACCATAACTATGTTTATGCTTTCCAGATAGTACTTCACGGAATGAAAACAACGACGAAAACGTTGAGAACACAGAACATATACCGAAAAGAAATGACAGCCCGGCTTCCCAAAGTACGTCTAGCTTTGTGTACGAAAATGAAAACGATTGATTGATAGCAAAAACTACTTTAATATAATAGATTAGAGGCTTTTGAAATTTCATTTGTTGTTTTCTTTGTTTTTCTACTACTGGTACTACTACTACTACTTCTACTTCTACTACTACTACTACTACTACTACTACTACTACTACTACTACTACTACTACTACTACTACTACTACTACTACTACTACTACTACTCTTACTACTACTACTACTACTACTACTACTACTACTACTACTACTACTACTACTACTACTGGTACTACTACAACTACTAGTAGTAGCAGTAGTAGTAGTAGTAGCAGTACTACTACTGCTACTGCTACTGCTACTACTACTGATACTGCTGCTGCTGCTCATACTACTACTACTACGACGACGACTACTACCACCACCACCACCACTACCACTACCACTACCACTACTACTACTACTACTACTACTACTACTACTACTACTACTACTACTACTACTACTACTACTACTATCACCACCACCACCACCACCACCAACACCACTACCACTACCACTACTACTACTACTACTACTACTACTACTACTACTACTACTACTACTACTACTACTACTACTACTACTACTATTCTGCTACTGCTACTGCTTCTACTACTGCTACTTCTTCTACTGCTACTACTGATGTTAATGATAATTTAAAAACTTGTTTTCAGGGTCAGTTAACGTTGTTACTCACTTCACCTTCAACATCGAGGGAAAAGGAGAAAAGGAAGACAAAACGGAAGACAAAACGGAAGCGGACGATACTTCATCAAACGAACCCAACGATACTTCGTCAAACGAACCCGTCGATACTTTGTCAAAGGAACTAGAAGACAGTTCGTCATATAGACCAGCTGATGTCTGTAGCAGGCCAATTCAGGAGACTGGTGAGGTAGAGACCAAACCGAAAGACAAATTGATGCAACTTTCAAACGCAATAGTTGCTGACATTCCTCGAGATCAAGTGACGCCTTCGGCACCCTCGGAATCACCCGTTTGTCTAGTTTGAGACCGGATAAAAACACTAGTTTGCTTGATATACTAATTGAGTGCTCCAATTCAAATCCTCTTGAATGCTTTGTTTACAATGATATTGTGTGAGATAGTGACGTAGATAGCTAAACCTCCATATGAAACATCTTTGGTTACTGTGTCAACTTCTGTTTAAGGATTGTTTCACAATCATTTCAGTTTTATGTAGAAAATCCTTTATTATATGGACAGTTAATGACGCTACAATTTGAATATGCAAATTCGAAACCTCTTTAAAACCTTTTTTTCTTAAATTTTAGGCAATCTTAAATAGTGTTGCTAAGTTTTAACCAGGGAACAGAAGAGTGTTTTAATTTGAACTGAAATGAAACAAGCCAACATAAAAAACACGATTGGTTGCATATAATTACATGACAATAATTACTCTTTCTTAATGAACCAATAAGGCGCAGAGTTCAACGCTGTTTTACGAGACACGCGATTCGCAAATGAAAAGCGCGATGTCTATTTTACTTTTATAATATTGCAAACGTTGGCCAGCATAGCTGAAATGGCCTCAAAGAAGTGAATACGCCCCGTAAAGACATTCACCCTCTAGGCACATTTCGATGTTCAAACGAGTTAGAACAATGAGTGGGAATTTGTTTACTGTTTGGATTTGGGCCCTCGACCATTAGCCTTATTAGCCATAATGATAAATTTCGATAATCCCATGTTATTTTGGTATAGTTATCATATGAAACTACAATGCATCACAATATCAACTACAGATGGGGATTTAACGCTTAAAGCCTTTAAAAAAACAATGATTCTAAATGAAAAATCAGGCCGTATAAGTGTTTATCTTCCGCTAAATAACATTTAATTGAGGTTAATTAAATATTACGTTGGGCAGGATCCATAGCTGGCAAGACCCCCGCACACAGACACACAATCACAAACAGACACACAATCACACACACCATCACCAGTTGCTGATGAACAACATATTAATCAGTGATTTGCTCACACTGAACAAATTTGTTCGAAACACAATGGTTGACAAAAGAAACAACATTTCCCCAAATGCCTGGCTCGAGCGGTAATAGTACTTCCTGTGATTTCCTATTTGATATTTATTTTCATACAGGTCATTTTGTTTAAAACCGTGTTTGCATGCTGGTTTTATATTACATTGTTCGTTTTATAACTTTTTTTGTTTTTTTTTATATGAGTTTGTTTGTTTATATATCTTTGTTTGATTTAAAATGTGTTCTGTGTTGTATTTGAATTTTGAGTGTACTTAAAATGCATAATATGTACTTTTTACGCGATTACGCGCATTCCAAATTTTTATAAACTTTGTGACATTTTTTTAATAGAGGGAGAGGGAGCCATCGGGTTAAAAGTACCAGCGGTCATGTCAAGTTGTATTCAATCAGCCATTTCTGAGGTCGGGAAAGTTAACAATAAAATGTTTACTTTAAAAAGCTCTCACAAAGTTCATCTGTTTGGGCATTAATTATGCCAAAACATAGGGTGACCATCACACTGTGGTAGACTATTTTACCAGGTGCTTGTATTAGGATTGGGAAACCATATATGCTTGTTGATTTTGTATTATTTTCTTCATTTTATAAATTTATTCGTTTATATAACTTTTTTCGTTTTAAAATGTTTTTGAATTGCATTTGAATATTGTGTGTACTTAAAATGCATAATACTAAATATAATGTTCAATTATGAGCTTCGAAAAGTTGTACGAACTTGTGACCTTTTGTGCAATGGAGAAAGTGGTCGGAATTTTATCTACGAGCTGTTTGCTATATATCCTATGCTCTCTTTACTCTGTGACAGAGAATCCGGACTTGCATTATACTGTTATATGTATTTAACCTGCTTTTAAATAGGCCGAGATAGTTAAAAAAAGTGTACTGTACCAGTTCATCCCTCAAAAGTTTCACTAAGTGCATCTTTTTATGCCAAAGATGACATCATGTTAGGTATTACATGTAGTGCTATTAAAACTATAAATACAGATATGTTTCATTTGTGTTTATTTACTCAGTACTTTAAAAAAAATTGCTCATGGTGTGTACTGTTTGGATGTGACCTATGTTATGAACAATAAAAACTCATTATTGCCGAATTACAGTACAACGAGCAAGAAGAACGCGATTACTTTCAATCATGAACGTTGGATGTAGTAATCATTAAATGGGTTGCCAATATGTAAATATATGTGTATTAGTATTAAAATAAGACACACAACTAGTAGTTTTTGTTATTTGCAAAAACAAATTTCTTGCATAAAAATCGACCTGATGAATGGGTGACTCATACACCCTGCTTTATAATGCCAGTAAGTCATGTGAATTTTAGGCTTGAGCTGTAGCTTAAGACTTTTGTAATAGATCAAAAAAACAAAAAAAAAACCTAATAAGTTCGTGTACGAGTATGTAGTATTTTGCGTATACTAGCAGTAAAACACGGATATGAAAGGGAGAACTCCTATAAACTGGAAAATTCCTTACAGTTCGGGCTTTGCACTCATTATCGCAATATCGCAATATCGCAATATGGCATAATACTTCTTTAAGTAATACACTACATGGGAGTGAATTTAGAAATACAATACATAATAAATGCGGTGCGGTTTTCTCCCTTATGCATGCACTGCTCTAGTCGAAATAAACACAGAAGCATTGTATGTCAGACAGCACGACATACATCCTTTAACATTATCAAATAATATATACCTCAGATTTTGCAAACTTATTTTGGCGTTCATACACCAACTTCTTGGTAAGCTGGGTTATGTTCCTGCGTATTGCTATGTATTTCGCACATGGTAAAAAAGTACCCATCCCTGCGTATGTAAGTCATATGCTCATGAACATTGTTATGTCTTAGTATGGACATTTGTAAATAATTTGTTATTCTCTCTTTGTTTAAGCAATGATCGGAATTTGAGGAGTATTTTGTATACTAAGTGAGGCGAGTGAGTGTGTGGCGGGCACGTGTGACGGTGTGTCGGAAGGTTGAATGAGCGGATGGGAAGGCTTGAGAGCGAGTGAGCGAGTGTCATGCTATCATTCATATGATCTTCTTTTGAATATCACATTGAAGGAATCATCACTCACAGTGCTTTGATTATCTCAGCCATTCAGCACTTACAGTGCTTTGATTATCTCAGGTCTTATGGTCATGTAATGTTTACGACAGGTCAGCAGTTCGTGGTTTAATGTCAAGTTAAACGCGTGATTTTTTACGTCAGGTCAGTAGGTTTTGTGTTTTTGATGTCAAGTCAGTAAGTCACGTGATTTTCACGTCAGGTCCGTAGTTTTTGTGTTTTTTTATGTCAAGTCAGTTTGTCACGTGATTTTTACGTCAGGTCAGCAGTTTTTGTGGGTTTTTTTATGTCAAGTCAGTTAGTCACGTGATTTTTACGTCAGGTCAGTAGTTTATGTGTTTGTTTATGTCAAGTCAGTTAGTAACGTGATGTTTTCGACAGGTCAGTAAATTATTTGATTTTTATGTCAAGTCAGTTAGTCACGTGATTTTTTACGTCAGGTAAGTAGTTTATTTGAGTTTTATGTCAAGTCAGTTAGTCACATGGTTTTTGCTTCAGCTAGGTTATGTGATTTTTATCACTGGTCAGTTGGTCACATGACCAGTTATGCAGTCTGCTTATGAAATAAATTGAGGATAGTAACACTTTCTAATTCTTTTAAACTGTTTCATTGAAAAATAATACAATTAAATTCTTAGGTATAATTTAAGCACTGGTAGTGCTGAAGTGGCAATTTTCAGGAAAATTATGCTTGCAACCTTAATGAATAAAGGGTGAAATGTTGTACTATATTAATAGTAATATTGAAAACACTGTTGTCTTGTTGCCAGATGGATATAAATGTAAGCGTGATGTACCAAATAAATTCCGCATAGAAAATTATTTTTATTGTGAATGCAAGACAAACAGGACTGTCAAGTGAACACAATGTGATCAGTTCTCTTCAGTGTATACAAATGTTAGCAATGTAAAACAATATCGATCTACAAGAGGTAAAAAACCGCAACAATAGGTTAAAAACATCTTATGCTAGCATACACATTAATGAAGTATGAGATGTCTGGCAGAATGAAAATAAATTAAGGATATAAAATAGTTTAGAATGGACAATATCCGTCGCATTAAACGAGAAAAAAACATACTCTGTCAAAGGAATGCATTTCCTGTTTTTTCTCCATGTTTTTCATTCATTATCCAAACAACTTTTATTTGTATCTTTAAAAGTGTAAAAGCTGCAATGGATTTATGTCATAAAATATATCTGCGTGCTTCGTTCTGTTTAAGAATGCGTTATATATATTATGGCATAATGTATCTAAGTTCATGATAGTTCTGGCCAATCACTGATTTTCAATGTTAGTTAAAAGTCTCGCAATACATTAACGAAATGCATAATTAGTATTCGACTCGATTGGATTTTTCCAGATTCCGATTATTATACTATATATATCTAGATATATTATAGTTTAATTGAAATGTAGACGCGTATAACATAATGAGTTCCATTTCATAGACACACTATTTTGTTTTCTAAGTCTATTGCAGCCAAATTGCAATATGAGCATGAGGATTTTGCTATCTGTTTTGCTTGCAGATTAGTGTATGCGTATAAAACGAGAACGATATTTTTACAGCGATTTTCCCAGGGTATCATGTAAGAACATTATATAATATAAAAGTATAATGAATACGCTGGGGTGCCGAGGATGATTTGAATATGTTAATAGTAAAACGGGTATAACATTTCGGAATCGTTTACATTTAGAGATGCACAGCAGTAACTTTTCCCGGTTTATTGACCTACTTTAAAAATTATATTGCAGTCAAAACCACTATTTATTTACGGTATTAAAACCGAATATGAAGCGCACGAATGATACTGAAGCGTAGGACAACTACAAACCTTCCAACACTTAAACCTGCACCGCATCATAAACTCAGATAAATTAACTCTGTTTCGCAAGTCTTGCAAATTTGTTATCACATTATTGTGCATTGGTATTTAAGCTGCATACGTATTAACCTTTATTAATGGTGTTTTATAGCTACGTGGCCACGAATTAACCTGTTACGAAATCACTAATAATATCGCTTTATATAAGTATATTGTTTAATCTGTACATAGGCTTCAACTATATCCTTGTTTTGTTTCGATCATTAAAGTCACATGAGTTCAACATAAAAGCGCATTAAAATTACAAATATCAAGTGTAAACCTATATAATGCTCCTTTAAATTTGTATGTTTTATTATCATAATTATATATTTCCATACTCTTCATGAGATGGCAGATTTTGCCCAATTAAAACCAACTGGGCGCAGAATATGACAAATTAAAGTTAGCAGGATATGACTAGATCAATGATTTGTACCAGAGTAAACAAAATATATAAAATAATTTTACTAACAATATTTCAAAATTATAAAACAATATACAAAATGTATCAAATCCAAGCCGAAAATGCATCATTTCTTCATTGTTTTCAATTTATCCGTTTTTGAAAAATATGTACTTAATGGAAACCTCATTCTTTGAGAAAAAAGGTACGAACTTATAAATTTCGGCAAGCCAACAAAAACAGCATAAAATTTGCTTATTATTCGCTCATATTCACTCGCGTTCTAGAGGGGTTGGGGCAGACGGCGCACGCCCCCTCTAAAATCGTCCAAGTTTACTTTTTATGTCAATATTGGAGATAAAGAACATTATAAAAACACTCAAAATGGATAATTTCCGACTAGTAGTGTTAAATTAAACAAGATAACACAGACATACCATATACGAGATAACCAGACATACCATATACGAGATAACACAGACATACCATATACGAGATAACACAGACATACCATATACAAGATAACACAGACATAATTTATACAAGATAAAACAGACATGCCATATACAAGATAACACAGACAAACCATATACAAGATAACACAGACATACCATATACAAGATAACACAGACAATACTTCTTACATGTTAATACAAATGCATGGCGGTGATACTGGTAACGATTCTTTCAGCGGCATCATGCCCATGTCCTCCCAATCTAAAGAATGGACAATGGCAAATCGAACAAGAAAATGGATGCCTTATGGAAGGTGTTCATGCAACCACGCATGCGGAGTTTGTCTGCAACACTGGATTTCATACGTTTGAGAGTTCATCATGGAGATGTTCTTTTAATGGAACGTGGATTTCTGATAAAACCGGTAGTGACCACACGTTTCCTTTATGTTCAGAAACAGCGTCTTCTTTTCCGCTCACATGTAAGTCATTTTCCTCGTTATAAGATAAGCATTTGGTCGGATCTGTTCAGCTTCTTGAATAAAGCAATAAAGGTATACTGATGATGCATATGCAAACATCACACACAATAATATATAAGTAATTTGAAAATAATATTTCAATTGTATTTAAATATGTATTTCACTACCAATGGACGTTTTTCAGTTACTTGAAGTAGTGTGTGTACGTATAAAAAGGTCGATGTTTTTTTTTCTGAATAAAACAGGCTGGTTAAATACGAACATACTATTTGTTATATAAACATTAATCCGCCTCGACCGCTCCACCTAAATAAATGTGTTTAAAGACGTCATAAAAGCGTTCTATTGCAATAACCTCTATGTTTATGTTTTAGATGCAGTGGTTATTTTGTCTGTCATTTGCGTGTGTTTAATTATTAAACAAATTGTGGACTGTGTGCGCGCAAAGTTTCATAAACTATCGTCAAAAGAATGTCCAGATGTTGAATCACAGACCAAAGAACCACTGCGTGAACCGGAAATAAAACAAGCTCATGAAATGACAGAACTAGAGAAGAGTGAAACAGGAAACTCTGTTTCAAAGGATGTTGCCGTTCAACCAAAAGGTACCTATTAATTATACCTCGCCAACAAATTGGGAATGGGAAACAGCAAAAGCCAGAGGGTTAAAAGGGCGTGCATTTGGTTGGAATGTCAGTTGAAAATAGCTGTGGAAGTATTGGTGTAAAACCTGGTTTACATATTCTATATTTGTAATGATTAAAATATGTTAATTTTTACCGTAGTTTAAAGAACAATTCAAAATTGAGGGTTGTACTTAAGCTTGGTAAGATTAGTAATCATGAAGTTCCTGTCGAAGGTCACGGCAAATCCTTTTTAGTCTCCCTATTGGTGTTTTACCTAAAGTATTCATTATTTTGGTTATTACCCGTCAATGAAGTATATAACAATGTACATTTTCTAGCTATATTGGAGCCTACTGGACGAACTAATACCACGCTGTACTTATAAGAGATTGTCGTGATATATGTCATTCTAGCGTCAATCGCCCATAAACTATTCGTTTAAATTACATTTTTATTGAAAACAGTTTGGTACCGCATGGATGGTGATGGTAACCAGTATTATGGTTATGCTTTCCAGATAGTACTTCACAAGATGAGAACAACGACGAAGCTGTTGAAGACACAGAATTTATACCGAAAAAAACTGACAGTTCGGCTTTTCAAAGTACGTCTAGCTTTACGTACTAAAATAAATCTATTTTAATATAATTGATAAGTGGCTTATTCAGTTTTAATTTATTTTTTAGCTCATCTTAACCGTAGGCTGACGGTGAGCTATTAGGATTATTATCCGTCGTCAGTCGTCTGTCGTCCGTCGTACGTCGTCCGTCCACACTTAGTTTGTTAACACGTTAGTGGTCACATTTTTGCCTCAATTTTCACGAAACCTGGTCAGGATGTTTGTCCCAGAAATTACTCGGACGAGTTCGAATATGGGTCATCTGGGATGAAAAACTAGGTCACATGACCCAAAAATAGAAAATTCTTGAGGTAATAATTTCAGCCCAAATATCCTGGAAATTTGTCAGAAAGGTTGTTTCGATGATTTCTAGCTTAATTTCCAATAGTGGTGATCTGGGTCAAAAAATAGGTCACAGAGCCCAAATATGGAAAAACCTTGTTAACATTCTAGAGGTAACATTTTCAGCACAAATATCATGGATATTTGTCAGCAATTTTGTTTCATTGATTTCTAGCTCAAGTTCGAATATGGGTCATCTGGGGTCAAAACCTAAGTCACAGTTCCCAAATGTAGAAAAAAAAACCTTGTTAACACTCTAGAGGTAACATTTTCAGCCCAAATATATTTTAAGTCAAGTTCGAATATGTGTCATTTGGGGTCAAAAACTAGGTCACTTAGCCCAAACATAAAATATGGGTCGAAATGGCCCTATAGATCTAAAACGGTCTGTGCAATAGACCGTTTTACAGGTGAGCAATCTAGGGCAATCGTGGCCCTCTTGTTTTCATTTAGGTAAGGTAAAATGCTTTACAATTGTCGGGCAAAAACTTGGCTCTACTATTCTTTCTCTTGCAACTAATGCTACTACTACTAATGCTACTACTACTACTAATAATGCTACTGCTTCTACTGCTGCTGCTGCTCATACTACTTCTACTACTACTACTACTACTACTACTACTACTACTACTACTACTACTACTACTACTACTACTACTACTACTACTACTACTATTACTACTACTACAACTGCTGCTGCTGCTTCTCCTACTACTACTAATGATGATGATAATCTAAAAACTTGTTTTAGGGTCAGTTAACGTTGTTAATTACATCACATTCAACACCGAAGGAAAACGAGAAAAGGAAGACAAAACGGAAGCGGGTGATACTTTATCACACAAACCCGACGATACTTTGTCAAAGGATCTAAACAGTTTGTCATATAGACAAGCTGGTGTCTGTAGCAGGCCAGTTCAGGAGACTGGTGAGTTAGAGACCAAACCTAATAAAGACAAATTGATGCAACTTTCAAACGCAATAGTTGCTGACATTCCTTAAGATCAAATGGCGCCTTCGGCACCCTCGGAATGTCTAGTCTAGTTTGAGACCGGATAAAACACTAGTTTGTTAAATATACTATCTGAGGGCTCCAATTCTAATCCTATTGAATGCTTTTACAATTATATTGTGTGAGATAGTGTAATTACATGGCAATGATTACCCTTTCTTAATGAACTAATCAGGCGCAGAGGTTTGATTTGTAAAAGTTCAACAATGTTTTACGAGATACACGATTCGCAAATAAAAAGCGTGATGTCTATTTTACTATTATAATATTGCAAACGTTTGCCAGCATAGCTGAGATGGCCTCAAAGAAGTGAATAAATACGCCCCGTGAAGTAATTTACCCGCGTGGCACATTTCGATGTTCTAACGAGTTAGAACAATGAGTGGGAATTTGTTTACTGTTCGGATTCGGAACCTTGAACATTAGCCTTATTATCCATAATGATAACTTTCGGTAATCCCATTATATTTTGGTATCATTAACATATGGAACTAAAATGCATCACAATATCAACTACAGATGGGGATTAACGCTTAAAAGCATAAAAAACAATGATACTAAAAGAAAAAGTTGGCCGTATACGTGGTTATCTGCCCATAAATAACATAAAATTGAGGTTAATTAAATACTACACTGGGCAAAATCCATAGCTGGCAAGTACCCCACACACAGACACACAATCACAAACAGACACACAATCACACACAGACACAATCACAAACAGACGCGCAATCACACACAGACACAATCACAAACAGACGCGCAATCACACACAAACACAATCACAAACAGACGCGCAATCACACACAGACACAATCACAAACAGACGCACGATCACACGAAGACACAATCACAAACAGACACAATCACAAACAGACGCACAATGACACACACGCCTGGCTCGAGCGTTAACTCTTTTCCTGTAATGTTCTATATGGATATTTATTTTCATTCAGGGTATTTTGTTTGCATGCTGTTTTATATTACATTGTTCGTTTAATAACTTTGTTTTTTTATATAAGTTTGTTTGTGTATATATCTTTGTTTGATTTAGAATTGTATTCTGTATTGTATTTGAATTTTGAGTGTACTTTAAATGCATAATATGTACTTTTTACGCGATTGCGCGCATTCCAAATTTGTACAAACTTTTGTTTAATAGAGGGAGAGGGGGCCATCATGTTAAATCTACAAGCGGTCATGTCAAGTTGTATTCAATTAGCTATTTCTGAGGTCGGGAAAGTTAACAATAAAATGTTTTTAAAAAGCTCTCACAAAGTTCATCTGTTTGGGCATTAATTATGCCAAAACATAGGTTGACCATCACACTGTGGTAGATTATTTTACCAGGTGCTTGTATTAGGATTGGGAAACCATATATGCTTGTTGATTTTGTATTATTTTCTTCATTTTATAAATTTATTCGTTTATATAACTTTTTTCGTTTTAAAATGTTTTTGAATTGCATTTGAATATTGTATGTACTTTAAATGCATAATACTAAATATGTTCAATTATGAGCTTCGAAAAGTTGTACGAACTTGTGACCTTTTGTGCAATGGAGAAAGTGGTCGGAATTTTATCTACGAGCTGTTTGCTATATATCCTATGCTCTCTTTACTCTGTGACAGAGAATCCGGACTTGCATTATACTGTTATATGTATTCAACCTGCTTTTAAATAGGCCGAGATAGTTAAAAAAAGTGTACTGTACCAGTTCATCCCTCAAAAGTTTCACTAAGTGCATCTTTTTATGTCAAAGATGACATCATGTTAGGTATTACATGTAGTGCTATTAAAACTATAAATACAGATATGTTTCATTTGTGTTTATTTACTCAGTACTTTAAAATACTTTAAAATAATTGCTCATAGTGTGTACTGTTTGGATGTGACCTGTGTTACATTTATGAACAATAAAAACTCATTATTGCCGAATTACAGTACAACGAGCAAGAAGAACGCGATTACTTTCAATCATGAACGTTGGATGTAGTAATCATTAAATGGGTTGCCAATATGTAAATATATGTGTATTAGTATTAAAATAAGACACACAACTAGTAGTTTTTGTTATTTGCAAAAACAAATTTCTTGCATAAAAATCGACCTGATTAAAGGGTGCCTCATACACCCTGCTTTATAATGCCAGTAAGTCATGTGATTTTTAGGCTTGAGCTGTAGCTCAAGACTTTTGTAATAGATCAAAAAAAAATATATAATACCTAATAAGTTCGTGTAAGAGTATGTAATATTTTGCGTATACTAGCAGTAAAACACGGATATGAAAGGGAGAACTCCTATAAGCTGGAAATTTCCTTACAGTTCGGGCTTTGCACTCATTATCGCAATATGGTATAATACTTCTTTAAGTAATACACTACATGGGAGTGAATTTAGAAATACAATACATAAAAATACGGTGCGGTTTTCTCCCTTATGCCTGCACTGCTCTAGCAGTGAAATTAATTAAATAGTCGAAATAAACACAGAAGCATTGTATGTCAGATAGCACGACATACATCCTTTAACATTATCAATTAATATATACCTCAGATTTTGCAAACTTTTTTGGCGTTCATACACCAACTTCTTGGTAAGCTGGGTTATGTTCCTGCGTATTGCTATGTATTTCGCACATGGTAAAAAAATACCCATCACTGCGTATGTAAGTCATATGCTCATGAACATTGTTTTGATCCTAATTTCCATAAACTATTGTAACGGATAATTGGTCTTCGTATGGACATTTGTAAATAATTTGTTATTCTCTCTCTGTTTAAGCAATGATCGGAATTTGAGGAGTATTTTGTATACTAAGTGAGGCGAGTGAGTGTGTGGCGGGCACGAGTGTCGGTGTGTCGGAAGGTTGAATGAGCGGATGGGAAGGCTTGAGAGCGAGTGAGCGAGTGTCATGCTATCATTCGTATGATCTTATTTTGAATATCACATTGAAGGAATCATCGCTCAAGCCATTCAGCACTTACAGTGCTTTGATTATCTCAGGTCTTATGGTCATGTAATGTTTACGACAGGTTTAGTAGTTCGTGATTTTATGTCAAGTTAAACGCTTGATTTTTTACGTCAGGTCAGTAGCTTTTGTGTTTTTGATGTCAAGTCAGTAAGTCACGTGATTTTCACGTCAGGTCCGTAGTTTTTGTGGGTTTTTTTATGTCAAGTCAGTTTGTCACGTGATTTTTACGTCAGGTCAGCAGTTTTTGTGGGGTTTTTTTTTATTTCAAGTCAGTTACTCACGTGATTTTTACGTCAGGTCAGTAGTTTATGTGTTTGTTTATGTCAAGTCAGTTAGTAACGTGATTTTTTCGACAGGTCAGTAAATTATTTGATTTTTATGTCAAGTCAGTTAGTCACGTGATTTTTTACGTCAGGTAAGTAGTTTATTTGAGTTTTATGTCAAGTCAGTTAGTCACGTGGTTTTTGCTTCAGCTAGGTTATGTGATTTTTATCACTGGTCAGTTGGTCACATGACCAGTTATGCGGTCTGCTTATGAAATAAATTGAGGATAGTAACACTTTCTAATTCTTTTAAACTGTTTCATTGAAAAATAATACAATTAAATTCTTAGGTATAATTTAAGCACTGGTAGTGCTGAAGTGGCAATTTTCAGGAAAATTATGCTTGCAGCCTTAATGAATAAAGGGTAAAATGTTGTACTATATTAATGGTTAATATTGAAAACACTGTTGTCTTGTTGCCAGATGGATATAAATGTAAGCGTGATGTACCAAATAAATTCCGCATAGAAAATTATTTTTATTGTGAATGCAAGACAAACAGGACTGTCAAGTGAACACAATGTGATCAGTTCTCTTCAGTGTATACAAATGTTAGCAATGTAAAACAATATCGATCTACAAGAGGTAAAAAACCGCAACAATAGGTTAAAAACATCTTATGCTAGCATACACATTTATGAAGTATGAGATGTCTGGCAGAATGAAAATAATTTAAGGATATAAAATAGTTTAGAATGGACAATATCCGTCGCATTAAACGAGAAAAAAAACATACTCTGCCAAATTAATGCATTTCCTGTTTTTTCTCCATGTTTTTCATTCATTATCCAAACAACTTTTATTTGTATCTTTAAAAGTGTAAAAGCTGCAATGGATTTATGTCATAAAATATATCTGCGTGCTTCGTTCTGTTTAAGAATGCGTTATATATATTATGGCATAATGTATCTAAGTTCATGATAGTTCTGGCCAATCACTGATTTTCAATGTTAGGTCAAAAGTCTCGCAATACATTAACGAAATGCATAATTAGTATTCGACTCGATTGGATTTTTCCAGATTCCGATTATTATACTATATATATCTAGATATATTATTGTTTAATTGAAATTTAGACGCGTATAACATAATGAGTTCCATTTCATAGACACACTATTTTGTTTTCTAAGGTGATTACAGCCAAATTGCAATATGAGCATGAGTATTTTGCTATCTGTTTTGCTTGCAGATTATTGTATGCGTATAAAACGAGAACGATATTTTTACAGCGATTTACCTAGGGTATCATGTAAGGAAATTATATAATATACTAGTATAATGAATACGCTAGGATGCCGAGGATGGTTTGAATATGTTAATAGTAAAACGGGTATAACATTTCGGAATCGTTTACATTTAGAGATGCACAGCATAACTTTTCCCGGTTTATTGACCTACTTTAAAAATTATATTGCAGTCAAAACCACTATTTATTTACGGTATTAAAACCGAATATGAAGCGCACGAATGATACTGAAGCGTAGGACAACTACAAACCTTCCAACACTTAAACCTGCACCGCATCATAAACTCAGATAAATCAACTCTGTTTCGCAAGTCTTGCAAATGTGTTATCACATTATTGTGCATTGGTATTTAAGCTGCATACGTATTAACCTTTATAAATGGTGTTTTATAGCTACGTGGCCACGAATTCACCTGTTACGAAATCACTAAAAATATCGCTTTATATAAGTATATTGTTTAATCTGTACATAGGCTTCAACTTCATGCTTCATTTGTTTTGATCATTATAGTCAAATGAGTTAAACATAAAAGTGCATTAAAATTCACATGTATTACATCTATCAAGTGTAAACCTATATAATGCTTCTTTAATTTTGTATGTTTTATTATTATAATTATATAATTCCATACTCTTCATGAGATGGCAGATTTTGCCCAATTAAAACCAACTGGGTGCATAATATGACAAATTAAAGTTAGCAGGATATGACTAGATCAATGATTTGTACCAGAGTAAACAAAATATATAAAATAATTTTACTAACAATATTTCAAAATTATAAAACAATATACAAAATGTATCAAATCCAAGCCGAAAATGCATCATTTCTTCATTGTTTTCAATTTATCCGTTTTTGAAAAATATGTACTTAATGGAAACCTCATTCTTTGAGAAAAAAGGTACGAACTTATAAATTTCGGCAAGCCAACAAAAACAGCATAAAATTTGCTTATTATTCGCTCATATTCACTCGCGTTTTAGAGGGGTTGGGGCAGACGGCGCGCGCCCCCTCTAAAATCGTCCAAGTTTACTTTTTATGTCAATATTGGAGATAAAAACATAATAAAAACACTCAAAATGCATAATTTCCGACTACAATATGTTAAAATTTTCATGAGGGAGTAACCCCAAATCCCCATGTTCAAATAGTTTATGCCATTTTCTTTCGATTATGAGAGAGGGGCGCATGTCAAAAGGTTGCGCCCCTAAGTTGCGCCCCCTCTAACGCCAATTCCCGGAGCCGCCTCTGATATTGGCTCCGGTCGAGTTGAAGACTGGTGCTCTTTAAAACTCAACACATCCGTAGCCCAGTTCGGAACTCTCTGGTTATTAAGTATAACTCTGTTCATAAAATAAAATAGAACAAAAGTTTACTTGTCAAGATAAAGTGATCATCAAGGCATGCAGTGCAATTATTTTGCTAATGCAAATTAAACACCAGTTTCAACACAGTCCACTTCGTTCTGGCAGCCATTTTGACTGTCACGTGTGAAGGTTTTTATGTTTGATGGGTGATAATGTCATGACTATAAATGGCAACCACTCATTTATAGTCATGAAGTGACATTTGGCCGATCCGTCGTCTATAGGTAAAACACGTGACTTTCATCCTATGGGTCGCAGTCTCGATCCCCGCTACTAAAATACTAACCGTCTTCCGGACGGTCGTTAAAAGGGAGTCTCGTATTTCAGTGCTATACGCTGGCGCACGTTCAAGAACCAGAGTTGCTTTAACCAGGGTAACATTCTGTATATACAATTCTACGACTAAAGTCATGGTGTGACCGTGATGCCATGGTGTCATCTGAAGAGCAGCCGATTGTAGAAAAAACTGTCAATAAAATTCAATGTCTTTAGAAATGATATTCCATGAAGTAAAACATATTCTCTACATTAAAAGGGATTTAAACAACTGGTACAACGATGTAATAAGTTGTGTGTATGATAAGAATTAACAAACATATCGTGTCATTGATGCGTTGATATATTTAATTTAACGGCATTCATACGCCGACTGAAGGCTACATTCCACTCGAAAAGACCATTCATACGCGACTGAAGGCTACATTCCTCTCGAAAAGATCATTCATACGACGACTGAAGGCTACATTCCTCTCGAAAAGAGCATTCATACGCCGACTGAAGGCTACATTCCTCTCGAAAAGACCATTCCTACGCCGACTGAAGGCTACATTCCACTAAAAAAAAACATTCATAAAACGACTGAAGTATACATTCCTCGCGAAAAGACCATTCATACGACGACTGAAGTATACATTCCTCGCGAAAAGACCATTCATACGACGACTGATGGCTACATTCCACTCGAAAAAAAACATTCATAAAACGAATAAAGGCTAAACTCGAAAAGACCATGCATACGCCGACTGAAGGCTACATTCCACTCGAAAAGACCATTCATACGCCGACTGAAGGCTACATTCCACTCCAAAAGACCATTCATACGCCGACTGAAGGCTACATTCCTCTCGAAAAGACCATTCATACGCCGACTGAAAGCTACATTCCACTCGAAAAGACCATTCATACGCCGACTGAAGGCTACATTCCACTCGAAAGATCATTCATACGCCAACTGAATGCTACATTCCTCTCGAAAATACCATTCATAGGCCAACTGAATGCTATATTTCGCTCGAAAAGACCATTCATACGCCAACTGAATGCTATATTCCTCTCGAAAAGACCATTCATACGCCGACCGAATGCTACAATCCACTCGAAAAGACCGTCCATACGCCGACTGAATGCCACATTCCTCTCGAAAAGACCATTCATACGACGACTGAAGACTACATTCCACTCGAAAGGACAGGCTACATTCCACTCGAAAAGACCGTTCATAAGGCTACATTCCACTCGAAAGGACAGGCTACATTCCACTCGAAAAGACCATTCATACGACGACTGAAGGCTACATTCCACTCGAAAGGACAGGCTACATTCCACTCGAAAAGACCATTCATACGACGACTGAAGGCTACATTCCACTCGAAAGGACAGGCTACATTCCACTCGAAAAGACCGTTCATACGACGACTGAAGGCTACATTCCACTCGAAAAGACCATTCATACGCCAACTGAATGCTACATTCCTCTCGAAAATACCATTCATACGCCAACTGAATGCTATATTTCGCTCGAAAAGACCATTCATACGCCAACTGAATGCTATATTCCTCTCGAAAAGACCATTCATACGCCGACCGAATGCTACATTCCTTTCCTCTAGAAAAGACCATTCATACGCCGACTGAAGGCTACAATCCACTCGAAAAGACCGTCCATACGCCGACTGAATGCCACATTCCTCTCGAAAAGACCATTCATACGACGACTGAAGACTACATTCCACTCGAAAGGACAGGCTACATTCCACTCGAAAAGACCGTTCATACGACGACTGAAGGCTACATTCCACTCGAAAGGACAGGCTACATTCCACTCGACAAGACCATTCATACGACGACTGAAGGCTACATTCCACTCGAAAGGACAGGCTACATTCCACTCGAAAAGACCATTCATACGACGACTGAAGGCTACATTCCACTCGAAAGGACAGGCTACATTCCACTCGAAAAGACCGTTCATACGACGACTGAAGGCTAAATTCCACTCGAAAAGACCATTCATACAACGACTGAAGGCTACATTCCACTCGAAAAGACAATTCATATGACGACTGACGGCTACATTCCACTCGAAAAGACCATTTATACGACGACTGAAGGCTAAATTCCACTCGAAAAGTCCATTCATACGCCGACTGAAAGCTAAATACCACTCAAAAAAACATTTATACCACGACTGAAGGCTACATTCCATTCGAAAAGATCATTCATACGCCGACTGAAGGCTACATTCCACTCGAAAGGACAGGCTACATTCCACTCGGAAAGACCATTCATACGACGTCTGAAGGCTAAATTCCACTTGAAAAGTCCATTCATACGCCGCCTGAAGGCTACATTCCTCTCGAAAAGACCATTCATTCGCCGACTGAATGCTACATTCCTCTCGAAAGGACCATTCATACGCCGACTGAAGGCTACATTCCACTCGAAAAGACCATTCATACGCCGACTGAAGGCTACATTCCACTCGAAAAGACCATTCATACGCCGACTGAAGGCTAAATTCCACTCGAAAAGACGTGAGAAGGGTTCGACTGGTGGCTAATTTCCACTCGAAAAGACCATTCATTCGCCAACTGAAGGCTACATTCCACTCGAAAAGACTATTTATATGACGACTGAAGGCTACATTCCACCCGAAAGACCATTCATATGACGACTGAAGGCTACATTCCACTGGAAAAGACCGTTCATATGACTACTGAAGGCTACATTCCACTCGAAAAGACCATTCATACGCCGACTGAAGGCTACATTCCTCTCGAAAAGACGTTAGTAGAGGATCGACTGCGGCCCTTAGGCAAATTAAATACAAATTATATTAATTAAAGTTGTACTTGTAAGATGTGAACATTACTTTTGATTCATCAGGGTGATAAAACGTAGAAAAATTATATTTCATTATTTTGTAAAAAAAATCACCAATCTCTCTCTCTCTATATATATATGTGTATTTGTAGAGTACAATCACGAATGGTTTTTAGGTCCGTGGTACAATGAAACGAAAATTCAATATTTGCATTCCTAAAACAATTTAAATTTGCCATAACAATAATTACTTTATTAGATTCCTATAAATGTATTTGCCCGAAGGGATGATAGCAAAATGCTCTGACCACAAAACAATAGAATAATTATGGAGTAATTAAATTTGAAAGTTATGGCGACGAGATTAAGAAAGTTATTAAAGTATTGATCATTAAATTCAAATGTACCATTAGTTGTACACAGTGAGGTATATCTGGATCACTCCAAAAATGTCGTCGAACGCTGTGCTTTGCTTTGTAATCTGTAAGTAAAAATAATTTCCGATTAAGATAATCATTTTCCTTTTCAGTTATTAAAATGGTAGATATGATAAATAACGTTAATATATATATATATATATATATATATATATATATAAATGTGTTACAGACATATATATATATATATATATATACATATATATATATATATATATATATATATATATATATATATATATATATATATATATATATATATATATATATATATATATATATATATATATATGTCTGTAACACATTTATTTCAAACATCAGAGATCATTAATAAAGAATCATTTGATCGAATAAGTACCTAAGCGTATTTAACCAGTCCAGTACTACTGTTGACATCTACCCTTGGTGTGAAAATGTCTCATAGAATCCTCGATGAAACACCCCACTTTAATAATACACTACAGAACACCTATCCTAGGTACATAATCGCTCATAGAATCCTCGATGCAGCGCCCTCCTGTCCTACTACACTACCGAACACTGTTCCTAGGTGAATAATCGCTCATAGAATCCTTGATGCAGCGCCCTCCTGTCCTACTACACTACCGAACACTGTTCCTAGGTGAATAATCGCTCATAGAATCCTTGATGCAACGCCCTCCTGTCCTACTACACTACCGAACACTGTTCCTAGGTGAATAATCGCTCATAGAATCCTTGATGAAGCGCACTCCTGTAATTTTACACTACCGAACACCTCTCCTAGGTGCATAAACGCCACTTGAAGCCCCCCATGATATGTCCCTCCCCCTGTTCTCCATATATACTAACAACATTTAATACCATTCATAGATAATGATGTGCAAAATTTCGTAAATTATTTCAGTTTCCTTAGCTGTCGTGCACTCAAGTGAACTACAAGAAGATGGTCTGCTTAGAATTGACTGGAACCACCCGTATAGTGTCGACAATTTCGTAAAGTATTCTGCAATTCATGGATGGGGTCTTGAATCCATGCGAACGAAACGTGCTGATTCAAAAGCCGACGACGATGTCAAAATCCGACACATCAAACGAGATATCTCGAAGAACATCGTGGGCGGGGAAGGTGCACCACGTGGAACACACCCATATTATGGAAAGTTGCTACTCAACGGTACATTTGTCTGCGGGGGAACTATCATTGCTCCCGAAGTTTTCCTGTCGTCCTACTCATGCGCAATGTATGCACTCGCCAATGGACCGTACGCATAAGTTTGGCTGCCATACATATGTAACCCAATTGTATAAATTGTGAAATTCGGAGTTCCTCGGTCATCTTTATCGAAAAAAAATGTATTTATGCCGGTACATCAAAAGAAGTAGTTCGTAAATTTTTAATAATATCATTAATTAAATGGAGTGATTTAGCTTGTATTTATCGATCTAAGTTTAAATTGATTGCCAATGAAGTGTATTATTGCTAACGTAATTAAGATGGCATAGGTTAAGACATTAAGTTTAACGCGAAAAGTTGTCGCGTAACGCCAACGCTCACTTAACTTTCGTGATAGTTGGTTCAGTAACCAACCAACAACTGTTCAAGTGTTCTAAGTCTTTATTGTTCACCGTTCTTTCTAAGTATAATAATCAGTATATAATAAAGTATCATACGGGCCATATGTCCAGTCCACGCCCAAAACCTAAATCTAACTAAAATGAGTAACATGCGTTCATATATACTGCTGATCTCGTCCAGTTTGTGACAGGTATGCATATCTAATATCTTATTATAGACGAAGGGATGTATTCTATAGTCATGAACTGTCACGCTAATTGGTCTAATAGCCAGCGGCTATCACGAACTCTCAGCATCTAAGTGTATCTACATTTGATCACCATGATGGAGTATTTACTTTTTGATACAAATAAATTTTGAATTCTATTATTGATTTTTGGTTATTACTTTAAAGTGTTTCATACGTAACTTTTATGTTACGTAACACTTTAAAGTTGATACGTAACGACGGTTACGTGACAAAGTGGCCGAGGAGTTCCGAATGATACATATTTTTATGGGGATATGTAACCCTATTGTATCAATTGTTATTGAGCTGTTTTGCATCTACTTAACGATAACAGAAGATATCTATTATTTCAACGATGTTTATTGCTGTTGACGTTTTTTAACCAACGATCATAAAAGATCATACTCTTCGTTACATTTATATCATCAGAAATGCGATTTATGCACCATTTAATTGTAACCACGCCCCCCCCCCCCAGGTCCCGGGTAATACTGGGAGTCGTGGGGAAATGGGACGTGTTTTTACCTTTCATGTGGCCCCGCGGTACCGAGTGAATGCGGTGGTTTTGTTTTTCCTCCGAAAATAGTGGGTAATGGTATCCCGGGGTGCGGGAGCATTTGGCGGGGATTTTACCAGCAGTTTGCCCCCCCCCCCCCAGGAATTTTACCCGGGATTGGCTGGACCGAAAGTTAAAAAGTATTCTCCGGACCGGGCGGGGGGGGGGGGGGGGGCGTAGATACAATTGACTGGTGCTCGAAGAAAATTACTCTTGTATTGTCTGCAGCTCTGCACCCATATTCGGTAAAGCCTTGACTTTAAGACTCAGGGAGCAGAAACTTAGCATACCGTTGGGTTTATCGCTTCGGGAAGTTAAGCGAAAACAGGAGTACGTTGCAAAGTTAGCTTGGAACTTGAAACACTACATTTCAGTGATTTTCTTTAGTGATTACAACCTTGATTAACGATTTAGTTATTTTAAACCTGATATCGCGATTTTAATTGACAATAAAGGCTACGCTGCGCTACACGGAGTGTGTATTCACCCCGAGAGTTCACCATTGAGAACACCTGGGCCATTTGCCATCGCCAAAAAACCTTGGGTGTATGCCCATACATCAGTAGAAGTAGTTCGTTAAATTTTAAATAAAAGGATAAGTTGTTAGTGTTTTAACGTGCATTGTGTATATCTACGTTTAAATTAATTGCAAATGAAGTTTATTATTGTATATATAATCAAAATACCCAGGAGTTAAGTCATTAAGTTTAACTGCTAAATTGAATTTACTACACGATTTACTTGCAGCGTAGTTAAACTTAAATAATTCTGACATTGTAAACCGTCTATATACACCCGAGATTGTTTTCGACGGAAATGGCCGAAGAGTTCCGAGTTGGGAGTTCACGGGTGGTAAGTAGTGTTGTGCCGATGATGGATTATAATCGACAATTGATCGAAAAGGCCTACGTCGGCGACAATCGATAGTGATATTTGAACAATCGATTATAGAGTTGCAAGTTTTTATTGGCAAATCGGCATCTTGCCTTTGGCCATAAAAAATACAAGAAAAAAGGGACGTAACCGCTACAGACTTATTTTCTTTTTCTTGTCAATGCTAGTAAATGTTGAAATGTTAAGGTGATACTATGTTAAGTTATCCAGTCATATTCTTATCATGTCAGTAAGTGATCACTACAGTACCTTATTACAAATTTTCTTTGTGTTTTAATTGCTAAAGAATTCGTTCTCAACTGTTCATAATTGTGGTTAAAAGTGATTTTTAAAACATGTTACCGTTTACTTATTACCATGTAAGAATTTAGTTTTCTCAGTTTTCTGAAAGAAAATGTTCTTGTATAACATGTAGAATATTCAACTGCTTGTTGTACTTGTCAATGACTGATTATTAAAAAGAAATTGATATCTTTCTTTGTGTTTATTTGACACATGTACACAATACTAAATGCAAGACAAAAAATAGAGCCTATGGATTCAGGTTCTGAAATAGTAACCTGTAAACACTTAAATATAGTCGCATTCTGAATAAATAATGTAATTTATAGAAACAAATGTACAAACAATATTGTAAGGGATCATTGGTGCATTAAACTGGTGCATGTACTGTTTCTGTATGCCTTAATATGATGACTAAAGATAATTAAGTAATGACTAAATCGATTAATAATCGATCATTGATCGATTTCATAAACCAATTATCGATAGTAATGTTTCTGTCCGATTCCCAACACTAATGGTAAGTTAACGAGTGTTCGTGATTTCTGCATACACTGAAAGGGTTGTTCTATGCACAGGAAAGGAGAGGCTGGTGTGTGGGAGGTCATTGTTGGTGATTTCAATCCAGATGTCGTCGAGCAACAAGAGCAGAGAATTTCCGTTATCGCTACCTATGCAGTAAGTCTTGTATAACCAAGATTTATTTATTCAAGGGGGAGGACGTAATTTCGTCGTTTCATGAAAGCATTAAGTGAGAAAAGTGTTTTATGGCAAACAAAATGGCGGATTTAGAATAAAAAGTAACGATTTAAGTACCAACTTTTGCCTGGTAAGTTGACTTTTTCTTTTAATTTTGAAAAATGTATGCGTCCAGTATGTGGCGAAAGACATATTCTTCGATCGACATCTTAGTTTGGTATCATAACTTTAAAGATAAAACAGTTATTGAACAGATCTTGGCTTAGGCGGCAATGTTTACAAATAAACGTGTTGATTTTATCCACAATATTTCGTATTTTCTCGGCAAATATGGCAAACCTATGCATGTTGTAACTGTGCTTGCATGTCTTAATGTTTGCATGAAACGAAATTACGTCCCCCCCCCTTGTTTACAGGTAACCCTATGCAGCCTTATCTATGTGTGTGTATACCACGTGATAAATTACGTCATATAAGTTACTTCGGAAGGAAATATATTGCTTAAAACGCAGACTTTAAACAAAAATAACTTTTATTTTTACTACACCATTTTGAATGAAACAAAGGGCAGATTATGCACCGCCTTCGTTTTGTACCGGAGTTTGATAAGTTGATTAGTTTCATCAAACACTTCGCCAAACCTGTTTCCGAAGTTATGTTTTGATAATGATCACTCTTTAACGGTTTAGCGTTAACTTGTACGTGTAACTACGCGCGCATGTAACAGTTAAGCGTTAACTTGTACGTGTAAATACGCGCGCATGTAACTGTTAAGCGTTCACTTGTACTTGTAACTACGCGCGCATGTAAGAGTTTAGAGTGTGTTTGTACGTGTAACTACGCGCACAAGTAACTCTTTAGCGTTCACTTGTACGTGTAACTATGCTCACATGATACACTTTAGCGTGTACTTGTACGTGTAACTATGCTCACATGATACACTTTAGCGTGTACTTGTACGTGTAACTATGCTCACATGATACACTTTAACGTGTACTTGTACGTGTAACTATGCTCACATGATACACTTTAGCGTGTACTTGTACGTGTAACTATGCTCACATGATACACTTTAGCGTGTACTTGTACGTGTAACTATGCTCACATGATACATTTTAGCGTGTACTTGTACGTGTAACTATGCTCACATGATACACTTTAGCGTTCACTTGTACGTGTAACTATGCTCACATGATACACTTTGGCGTTCACTTGTACGTGTAACTATGCTCACATGATACACTTTAGCGTTCACTTGTACGTGTAACTATGCTCACATGATACTATTTTGCGTTCACTTGTACGTGTAACTATGCGCACATGATAACACTTTAGCGTTCACTTGTACGTGTAACTATGCTCACATGATACACTTTAGCGTGTACTTGTACGTGTATCTATGCTCACATGATACACTTTAGCGTGTACTTGTACGTGTAACTATGCTCACATGATACACTTTAGCGTGTACTTGTACTTGTAACTATGCTCACATGATACACTTTAGCGTGTACTTGTACGTGTAACTATGCTCACATGATACACTTTAGCGTTCACTTGTACGTGTAACTATGCTCACATGATACACTTTAGCGTGTACTTGTACGTGTAACTATGCTCACATGATACACTTTAGCGTGTACTTCTACGTGTACCTACGCGCGCATGTAAGAGTTTAGCGTTCACTTGTACGTGTTACTACGCGCACAAGTAACTCTTTAGCGTTCACTTGTACGTGTAACTATACGCACAAGATACACTTTAGCGTGTACTTATACGTGTAACTATGCTCAGATGAAACACTTTAGCGTGTACTTGTACGTGTAACTATGCTCACATGATACACTTTAGAGTTCACTTGTACGTGTAACTATGCTCACATGATACACTTTAGCGTGTACTTGTACGTGTAACTATGCTCACATGATACACTTTAGCGTTCACTTGTACGTGTAACTATGCTCACATGATACACTTTAGCGTGTACTTGTACGTGTAACTACGCGCGCATGTAAGAATTTAGCGTTCACTTGTACGTGTAACTACGCGCACAAGTAACTCTTTAGCGTTCACTTGTACGTGTAACTATACGCACAAGATACACTTTAACGTGTACTTGTACGTGTAACTAAGCGCGCATGTAACAGTTTAGCGTTTTCTTGTACGTGACACTTCGCGTGCATGTTACACTTTAGCGTGTACATGTACGTGTAACTACGCCCCATGTAACAGTTAAGCATGTACTTGTAGGCTCTCTGATATTCGTATAATTTACCTCTCTTGTCTAAGTGTGTATGTCATTCATATGTTGTACAAAATACACATATTTGAATTACGTAGAGCGCAAAATGTAGCCCACACGTACACGTATCCCTACACGAAGTGCAGAAAAGGTAGAGCACACGTATTCGTTCCCGTTCGCAAGCTTTCTGTTATAAAGTATTAACTTGTTTCAGAGCGATTTGTCCATTCCATTTTACCCTATGTCTCCAGACGGCTTAGCCTGGGTTGTAGCCTCTGACTTCAAGTTTGGTAGGAATGTTCAACCAGTGAAATTACCTATAGGTATATGGTTTTGTTTTTCTAAAATAATTATCGAAAGGTATGTTCATGCACCCTAGAAATAATGAATACGGCTATTATCAAGTTTGTTTAAGATATACATGATTTTAAAGGGACTAGACACCAAATGGTCCCAAAATCGAAAAATACAGTATTACAAAGCAAGCCTAGAATTGTCACAACGAGCTATTATTTGGCCTAAAGTATATCAATTTAAATGATTAGAAAATAAACGTAGCAATCGTGTTGCCATAAATGCTGTATCAGCTGAGTTTCCCCGTTTAAAAAAGCGCGGAATGATTTCCCCGTTTAAAAATAGCGCGGAATGATTTCCCCGTTTAAAAATAGCGCGGAATGGTTTACCAGAACAACTTGCTAGTCACGTGATCGTGTCCGACAAAAACCCATCAACAAGCGTTTTCAGATTAAAAAAGTTTCTTAAAACCCGCTGTCATTTTCAGCAGTGTTAATCTCTTTCAAAAGTATTTGTCGATCATTTTCATTACTGATGTTAATGTATTTGGCTCAGTGTCTACGTTGTTTTGCAGCAGTTTTCTGCTTCCTTTCACTGTTCGTCCTTTCGGAAAGCCATAAAGTGTGTATATTCAGCATAAGGGAGCCACTTGATAAGTGGCGATAAATAAACCGACGCTATATATCATGTGGTGTCTAGTCCCGTTAAGAGTATGATTAAGTATAGCGGTCCCTGGCAATAACAACTTGATACATAAACTATTCTCCTGTGCATGGATAAGAGGGAGTTTTCTTTGTTAATATAATATTACATAACATATAGACAAATAGATACGGGTTAATCCTTAAAGATGCATTCTTACTCACACATAAGATTTACAACAATTAGTACAATTGTTCTAATATACTAAAATGGATGAATAAATATCGAATATGTCACGTAACAGAGTTTAATACTATAGAATGTGACGTAATACGTTATAATTAAGATATAATTAAGATTTAATTAAATGAATATGTGTCTACATACTGTATGTTTAGTAATGTAGGGCATATTTGATTGTCATTTGAATATGAAGATGGTTGACAGCCGACCTGGTACAAATGTACAAAATGGTCATGTTAATTACAAAAACGTGTATTCCTGTGGTTGTAAAGCTGTCATATGTAGACAACAAATCAGTATAAAAGAGATGATTTGGGATGTGAAAACGGAGAGTTTGTTAGGCACAGAAGGAGACCGGCCTTGGGTCCTTAATGGACGGCAGTTAGGATGCGGGATTACCTTAAATGCCATGCTGTATTATATACTGATTATTTATACTTAGAAAGAACGTGGAACAATAAAGACTTAGAACACTTGAACAGTTGTTGGTTGGTTACTGAACGAACTATCACGAAAGTTAAGTGAACAGTAGCATTACGTGACACGTAAAAGTTTGGCGCCTGCTGACCGAAGATATTCAAGAACAGGGTTGACGTGGAACACAACGGCGAAGTACTGAAAACTATTGGATCACATTTGAAACGTAAAAGAAAAAGGTACATGATGACAACTGCGGTTCGAGTGACTATGGACATTGCAGCGCGACCAGGCCACGGGACAAAAGTTAGTGACATTTTATTACTTTGTATTTCTTGCCTAGATATGACATGTGTTGCTATAATTTTGGGATATTTAACGGGGCAAAATTTTAAAGTTTTGGATAATAAATGCAATCAGAGCAAAGCTGTTTTTTTGAAAGAACCCCTAAGTAATCTAATTTCTGACTTAACAACGTTCTACATTATTAAGTACAATAAAACCATTTGATTTAAATAAGAATAAACTAAAGAATGAGTATTTAAGGTAACAAAGATAAAAATATTGAGAAATTCGATAAAAAAAAGTAAAACAGGTGTGAAAAAAACGTTGTTAAATGCAAACGAAGAATCATTTAAGTACATTATTGAATAACTAGATGAAAAAGAAAACTAAGTCATTTAAGGACATTAATTGAATAATTAACATGGAAAGAAATGTAATTAAAAGAATTTGAGTAAACTTATTTAGCAGGTCTAACATTAATAAAAGTTGCATAAATACAAAAAAAATAATGACTTATACTCAGGATTTAGTGCAAACACTGAAGATAATACAAAATGAAATATTTTTTATGTCGAAGAAGGAGACAAATGGCAGGTTTCATTACTTCAGTTGTCATGTAACTGTAAATAATTGTCAAACACATCAGATAGGTAAATGAATGCAATGTTACCTGTAATTAACTTGACATTAATGATATGAAATCATTAAAATTAAGTAAGTTTATAGTCTTGTAAATAATTGTAGTATTTTGTCAATATATCATTTTATATAATTTTGAGTAAATTGGTGATGGTTTTAAAGTTGTAAAAATCATATAAATAAATCATTGTTTGGATCATAGTAAGGTCTGAGAGAGAAAGCGTGCAAAACGAAAAGTAATTTCTTAGATGTCATTATATACGTGTATCGCCTGAATACGGCAAGTAATTTTCAATTTCGAAATCACTAATAAAATTGTTTGTTAGGTAGTAAGTAATCTAATTAAATTATTTAAGTAACTCACAGATTAGTTTGGTAAAACTAATGAATCAATTATAAAGTTGTAAGTTATCCGATGATAAGCATGATGGTAACATGTTAAGCTAGAGTTTAGCTTTCTTATAACTGTGAAGATGTACAAAGTTGTACAAAGATAAACAAAGATAGTGGTCAAGAAAGACCAGGTTTCTTAAAAGTGATTGGAGATGATACGTTCAAGATATTGAATTTCAACAAAATTGTTGGACTCCTGTGAAGTCACATTAGGGTGTGAGTTATTTAATAAATTAATTGAATCACTTATGTATTAGTTTTCTTAAAATTATGGACTACTTATGAGCTAACATATAAGCTTTGTAAAATATTGCATAAAAAGGTTCTTAATAAAATAAAATGTTGTTCATGAAAACAAAACGTTTCACAAAAAAAACTAAAATCAAACATACGAACACTTACGCGCAGATACAGTAATTAATTATAAATGGGGCCACTTTCAAAATATAAGCCTGCTTGAAAATATCAACATAAAATTTCATGGTAATAGCAACACCTATGTCAATGAAAGGGTTTTAAAAGTACAGGTAATATGTCACGTGATACGAACAGTCAATATCAACATTATTCTTCAGCGGATATCGAGATAATATACTTAGTGGCGATATTGTGTTAAGTGGTCATCGGTGTTTCATAAAGGATCGAACTATATTCTGGTATTGCGTATGTGATGTGCTAACCAATTGGTTACACTTCGGAATATCCAGAGGAGCTAAGCACACATTCTCGTATGACCTGTGCTCGGCTTGACGTCACATGATCAAGTCTTTAGGACCGTGATGATTCCTGTGTGACGGACAACACCAACTTGAGATCGTTAGCATCTTCAATAACATGAACACTTGCACACATATATCTAAGTACACTTCAAGAATTAGCAGTCGTATAATGGCAGAACATTTCGAGTCGGTGGGGACATTCTACAATCAAACAACCCCTTGGCTATAAACTCTACATCTACAACAACACGGCAGCAGCAACAACAACAACGATGATTCCCTGTCTTCAGAATGATAACATGAAAAACAGCGCTACATAAAACATTGACTAATTACCAAATTTGACAACAGTACTGTCAGTGTTAATTACTTGTACTCAATCTGCAGTGTTATTTTCTAATTGTTAACTATGTTTATTAATTACCTGAGGGCTAATTACCAATTAGTTTATATTATGTCCGACATTTTGACAAATAACGTGTCAGTTTACTTTCTATTGCTTACGAAAAGAAAATCTTGCATTAAAAAGGGACGGTATCTATTCAATTTGATATCATTGTTTGTTACTTAGGCACAGATTTTCTTTTGCGTATTTTTTGTCGGAAATACAATTTGATATCATTGTTTGAGATTTAGGCACAGATTTTCTTTTGCGTATTTTTTTTTGTTGTCAGAATTACTTTTTTTAATTTACCTGTTTGGGGTTGAGAAACATAGTTTCTTACGATTTTATTTATCTATTCAATTATAACCATTGTTTGGGGTTGACGCAAAGATTTTCTTAAAAATCTTGATAAAAAAGGGACGAATGTCACGTAACAGAGTTTAATACTATAGAATGTGACGTAATACGTTATAATTAAGATATAATTAAGATTTAATTAAATGAATATGTGTCTACATACTGTATGTTTAGTAATGTAGGGCATATTTGATTGTCATTTGAATATGAAGATGGTTGACAGCCGACCTGGTACAAATGTACAAAATGGTCATGTTAATTACAAAAACGTGTATTCCTGTGGTTGTAAAGCTGTCATATGTAGACAACAAATCAGTATAAAAGAGATGATTTGGGATGTGAAAACGGAGAGTTTGTTAGGCACAGAAGGAGACCGGCCTTGGGTCCTTAATGGACGGCAGTTAGGATGCGGGATTACCTTAAATGCCATGCTGTATTATATACTGATTATTTATACTTAGAAAGAACGTGGAACAATAAAGACTTAGAACACTTGAACAGTTGTTGGTTGGTTACTGAACGAACTATCACGAAAGTTAAGTGAGCGTTGGCGTTACGCGACAAATATAATGGTTCTTATGAAGGATACGAGTTTAATTTGAAAGACAGATGCAGAAAACACGGTATTTCTACCTTATGAGACGATAGAAGATCGCATTAATCTTTTAGCACTCACCAATCATTTAATATTTGTGCGTTTTCAGTTTTTAAATACACGGTAACAATCTTGTTATCAGTATTGATAGGTTCCATAAATGCATTATTTAGAAAGAAGTCAAAGGTTTATAACTCTAAATGTATGTTTGTTAATTGTTATATATGTGTTGGCATTGATTTTGAATAAGAGTGTCACTTAAATTAATATTGTGGTAATCACTATACTGAGTCCATTTTAAAGCAGGGGTTTACTATGAGCAAAATATTTATCCATGTTCTTAAATGCGTATATAAAAAGAAACATTTGCTTTTAAGTTAGCATAAATACTTTGTTTGCAGATTTTGAGGATGAGAGGAAGCTGAAGGACGATGGCAAATGTTACGCTGTTGGATTTGGTCTTGTTTCTCAAAGTAAGTGCGAGTCGCGTAAACTATGGCCCTCCTGTATGGATTGTTTATGTATTTAGAATAGATAGGAATTATACTATGATTTTGAAATGGGGGATTTTGCGCATCATGTGAAATACGTTTTAGAGCTACAAACAACTTTAATTATCTGAGAAAATACCCATGACTGTCAAAGTGTGTCACTCCACGTCCACTGTCATTTTGTTTTTGTTATCGACCATATACTTATACCGATGTATACCATTAGTAAAGAATTAAGTATGCAAAGAGTTTTAATCAAAACTGAAAACAAACAATGATAAAACGCAATTTCACGAGGAGCTTTTTGTCGTTCACAGTAGTATATAATGCTCACGCGTGAGGACGTCAGTTAACTACATCGCGCGCGTTTTTTGTTAAAATATTTAATTATGAAATCAATGATAAAAATATGATAAAAAGCACAGAAAATTAGAAAATGAAATGTTGGCAGCAGTATTCTTACTGGGATACTTTGCGCCACGATAATCAGTGTTTGGTGGACTATATTTAACAAAAATCTAGCTTTAGTATTTATATAATTTAATAAAAGCGGTATAATTCGTCAATTGTCATTGTTAAAACGTGTTTCTGTTCTGGAGTGTTTGAAAATAGTTTAAAGATAAGATATCCATTTTTGGCACTGTTTCCTAGCAGTAGGGTAATGGGACCATTTCAGAAAAGCTAATTTGAGCTTTTTGTTCCAAGGAGATTTCACCAGCATGTGTTAACAAACATGTGTTGATGCCTGTGTGGTATGTCTGTGTTGCTAGTATAGCTGGTGTCTCTTGCTTACGTGTCTGTTATGCACCAGTCAATTGTAACCACGCTCCCCAGGTCCGGGGAATATCGGAGTCTTTGACTTTCTGTCAATCCCAAAGCCAATCCCGGGTGAAATTCCCGTCCTGCGGGGACAAACTGCTGGTAAAATCGCCGCCACATGCCCCCGCATATCTAAGGTAAGGCCTATTTTTCGCCATTTTCGGCGCGAAAACAAAACCACCGCATTCACCCGGCAATTCGGGGCCACCTTGAAGGTGAAAACTCGGCCCATTTCCCCTGCTTACCCTAGTATACCCCAGGACCTTGGGGGAGGGGGCATGATTCCAATTGACTGGTGCATTAGCCTTAGCCTTAACACAGGGCCATCGTTAATTGCTTGCACTGAGATTATCCCTGTACGTTACATTGTTTAATGGTCAACATTATATTTTATCCAATGAAAAGGATTTTTTTGTTTTTTCAATACATTTATTACGGTTAATCATCAGTCAGCCATTGTTATAACTTTAATCGGGTGATGCTGTAGATATAAACAGTTGCTGGTCCAGATAGTGTGTAGTTCATCAAACTTTTAATTTTTGTTAGTCCATACCAACAATCTTTAACCATTTCATATTTCAATGGCATACAATTTGTTTTCACTGTTTGACTTAACGAAATGATTTATTTCTTAGATCCAGACAAAAAAGCAATGCGGCTACAACAGTTGCCTGTCAAACTGAAGGGCACAGCAGCATGTTCACGCTACATGTTTACTCCGGATTGGTCAAATGAGTTTTATTGTTCTTTCAGACCTGGATCCGAAATCTGTAAGGTAGATGCCGTTGTATTTACACTTATGTTTATAAATTCGATGGCAACAGCACTTCAACCCCATATGCCTTATCACATACAGCCATATTAAGTCGAAACTAGTTGACTCGAACTCGCTTGGCTCGAATTCCTCGTTGACTCGAACTAGATGAAGGGGAACATTCTCGCTTGACTCGAATTTTTGAGGCTCGAGGTATTTTCGCCGGTCTCTGGGACTTCGAGCGAACGGGGTTCGACTGTACGCAAACAAAGTATAACATGAAACTTGCGGATGTTTGTTTAATGGGCTTGCCTAGGTGGTACAATTTATCATGCTGATTATGTTGTTGTTTTTTCCTAACTTCTACTTCAAATGCCCGCTAGTATTTTATTTGTTGAAAATTGTAGTGCAACTGTGGTAAGCGTTTCCATATCTTTCCGAAAAGGTTTCGGAATAAATTCTCACTACACAGGACTCTAGAAATAGGCATCAGTACTTGTTGGATTCGATCGTGATTTAGAATGCCTCAAGACTGAGAAAAACGGAATCGATCATGATTTTATTAGAATTAATGCGTGTAGAACACTCCAAAGAGTGTGATTCTATCAGAAATTTAACAGTTTTCAAAGCATAAAGTATCCAGTTAACGGAATCGGGCGATTTCATAAAAAATAAACAAAATTATGAGAAGCTTCAACCCGCAATAGTGTTCCTGGCTCTTGAGCGGAATTTAACCAAAATAAAGTTGCGGTCTATTGTCCGTAATAATCAACAACAAAGTTCTGGACTCATTGACTAGCTACTGTAGACCGGTCATATTGCAGACAGTAAATTGACCAATGATTTTTTAGACCATTCCATGCCACGTGCACCGGATTTTCAAACTCAATCATTTAAAAAAATATTTCATAATATATATATCTTCCAAGCTTAAAATTACAATACCAAAACTATGAAAAAAATGATTTTTTTTATTTATATGCATTTTGTACATACAGTACAAAATGCATGTTTATAGAAAACAATATTTTTGGTATTATAATTTTTAGCTTGGAATTATAAGAGGTTTTTTTTAATTTTATTTTTTTTAAAATAAATGAGTTTGAAATTCCGGTGCACGTGTATCATGCTGCGGCTCTTTATATATATTCTTGTTGTTTTTATTTATAAAACATATTTGTTTCAGATGGATCGGGGCGGACCAGTCGTGTGCAAACGACAAGATGGGACCAGAGTCCAGGTCGGAATCATCTCTCACGGAACACAAGACTGTGCGATTGGTCTTACCATCTTCTACCGCACACTTACAATTAAAAATTGGTACGCGGGTCTAAGAGCCCAAATCGCCAGCGGGGTCTTCGACTAAGTCTAAAGAGTGCATTTAGGAGAAAGAGGACGACAAAAGTGAATGATTCAGTTTTTATTCACACAAATAAAAAAGTTGCACACTTACAGAGACTGTTTTGACATTCTGTTTTCTTTTTTCTGGG